>NW_019943005.1:0-9393 GCF_002910315.2 Salvelinus sp. IW2-2015 | reverse complement strand
ATTTAGTGTGAGCAACCATGTAAACACACACACATGACACACACACACACACACACACACACACACACCACACTACGACACACCACAACACACACACACACACACCACACACCACACACACACACCACACCACACACACACACACACAACACAACACACACATACTGAACATCGCTGCTGCATGCCACACACAACACACACACACACATACGTGCGTTCTGCACGCCACACTACACACACATTCTACTGCTAGTAGTAAACAATTAGATGGCGGTACGGTTATTGTTTTTCGTAATCACGTTAGATGAGGCTCAGTGAGGCTTGGATAATAACGGTTGTTCTCTAAGACTGAGGTGTCATCAATGTAACTATGGACATGCATGCTTACTGGCAAAGTAATATATTGTGGTCCAGTGATTGACTGCAATATATATTGTGGTCCAGTGATTGACTGTAATATATATTGTGGTCCAGTGATGACTGTAATATATATTGTGGTCCAGTGATTGACTGTAAATATATATTTGTGGTCCAGTTGATTGACTGTAATATATATTGTGTCCAGGATTGAACTGTAAATATATATTGTTGTCCAGTGATTGAACTGTAATATATATTGTGGTCCTAGTGATTGACTGTATATATATTGTGGTCCAGTGATTAACTGTAATATATATTGTTGTCCAGTGATTTGCTGGAATATATATTGTTTGTCCAGTGATTACTGTAATAATATTTGTTGTCCAGTGATTAACTGTATATATATTGTTTGTCCAGTGATTGACTGTAACATGATATTGTGGTCCAGTTGATTAACTGTAAGTATATATTGTGGTCCAGTGACTGACTGTAATATATATTGTTGTCCAGTGATTAACTGTAATATATATTGTGGTCCAGTGATTAACGGTAATGTGTATATTGCTGGTCCAGTGATTGACTGTTAACATACATATTGTGTCCAGTGATTGACTGTACTATATATTGTGGTCCAGTGATTGATGTAAACATATATTGTGGCCAGTGATTGACTGTATATAATATTGTGTGAAGTGATTAACAGTATACTTAACATGTATAGAACACACACGTGCCTTTCATACTGACACACCCACAAATGCACGAACACAAGACATAGTCACACACACAACACATCAACACACACACACACACACACACACACCACACACACACCACCCACACACAGCACACGTAGACACATCAACACTTGTCACACACACACCATGCAATGAAACAAGAAGAGGAGAAGGGTTGGGGAAAGTAGATTAGATTAGATGGGTTGGGGAGAGTAGTGTAGAGGGGTTGGGGAGAGTAGAGTAGATGGGTTGGGGAGATTAGAGGGGTTTGGGAGAGTAGAAGGGTTGGGGAAAGTAGATTAGATTAGATGGGTTGGGGAGAGTAGAGAAGATGGTTTAGCGTGAGGAGAGGCAATGTTAGTTTGAATATGGGCATTTGACTTCCCAAATAAATAAAACACTGATAATAAAATATCAATACCCATAAACGCATATAGACATCAAGGTCTAAATCAAGAGAAACCAAGTAATGATGCATCTCCTCCTTTTCTTCTCTCAGACACAAGAACATGTAGATGCCAAATGTTTCTCAGACGTATTACATCATCTACGTCTATTTAGAACCCCGGACCATAAATCTACACACACACACACATGCAAGCACACACACACACACCCAGACAACAGCCACACACACACCAACAGATTATTCATCCAGACACAACAAAAGGCTAATGGTAACATTTTAGAGAGAGCAGAAAAATCCACATCCTTCAGAGGTGATTTATTACCTGGTACAGGAGGGTCATACATTCATTTAAATAAACGGGACATTATTTGCATAAATAAGTTCACACACACACGCAGACACGCACGCAGACAGGCACAGACAAACACCCAAACATACACACGCGCACAAACACACACAAACACATACACACACAGTCCTGTTGTAATCAGTCCTCCCACTACTTGTGTATAAAAGGCTCACATTTTTTTCACACTTTTTAGTTACCTGTTCCGTTCCTTTAATTGCCCTGTTTGTTATCTGTCCCTTTCATTGCCCCTTTTGTTAACTGTCCCTTTAATTGCCCTGTTTGTTAACGGTCCCTTTCTTTGCCCTTTTTGTTAACGGTCCCTTTCATTGCACTTTTTGTCAACGGCCCCTTTCATTGCCCTTTTTGTTAACGGTCCCTTTCATTGCCCTTTTTGTTAACGGTCCCTTTCATTGCCCTTTTTGTTAACGGTCCCTGTCATTGCCTTTTTTGTTAACTGTCCCTTTAATTGCCCTGTTTGTTAACTGTTCCTTTAATTGCCCTGTTTGTTAACTGTCCCTTTAATTCCCCTGTTTGTTAACTGTTCCTTTAATTGCCCTCTTTGTTAACTGTCCCTTTAATTCCCCTGTTTGTTAAACTGTAATCCTGTAACTTCCCCTGTTTGGTTAACTAGTTCCTTTCCATTGCCCGTTTGTTAAACGCGTCCCTTTTCATTGCCCTGTTTGTTAAACTGTCCCTTTTAATTGCCCTGTTTGTAATAACTGTTCCTTTAATTGCCCTGCTTGTTAACTGTCCTTTAATTCCCTGTTTGTTAACCGTTCTTCCTGTATTAATTGTGCCCTGTTTGTGAAGCGTCCCTTTCATTGACCTTTTGTTAAACTGCTCCTGTAATTGCCCTGTTTGTTAACTGTTCCTTTAATTGCCCTGTTGTTAAACTGTTCCTTTAATTGCCCTGTTTGTAAACTGTCCCTATAATATGCCTGTTGTTAACTTTTCCTTTAATTGCCCTGTTTTGTTAACTGTTCCTCTTCATTGCCCTGTTTGTTTAACTGTCCCTTAATTGCCCTGTTTGTTAACTGTTGCCTTTAATTGCGCCTGTTGTTAAACTGTCCTTCTTTAATTCCCCTGTTTGTTAACTGTTCCCTTTAATTGCCCTGTTTGTTAACTGTTTCCTTTAATTGCCCTGTTTGTTAAACTGTCCTTGAATTGCCCTGTGTTAACTGTCCCTATAATTGCCCTGTTTGTTAACTGTTCCTTTATTGCCCTGTTTTGAAAACTTCCCTATTAAGAGGTTACCCTTGTTATCTTAACTGTTCCTTTAATTGCATGCGCCTCTGAGCCAGAGAGATGTGTAGCAGACCCCTATAATATCAGTCTACTGCCTTAGTAAACAGGATTTGGGGCACTATAGATCTCATACATGTGTATGCTTGATGTTAAATACCTGAGTTGTCTTCCAGTTCCTCTGAGTTTTCAGAGTACCTTCTAAAAAGAACTCTCCCGCTTTTATCCTTTACTTCTGTATCTGTGCGTCACAGTATCCAACATGTGCTAACCAAAATATTGTTGTACATTTACTTTCTTTTCATGGTAGTAGATGTCAGATACCCTAACCACCGGTTATTCAGATATCCACCACCTCCGTGATCGAATGCTTACACCTTATTCAGAGTCGCCATCACCCATGTTCAGAATATGACTTGCAAGGACCCAATATCAGCTCCTACCTCAACCCAGTTGAGGATATTCAGCTCCTACTCACGTATAGAATATCAGCTCCTACCTCACCCAGTGTATTCAGATAAGTGCTACCTCACCAGCCATCAGATATCACCTCTCACCCAGTGATCAATGCTCACGAGTGTATCGTATCAGCTCCCTACCTCACCCAGTGTATTTGCAGAATATCAGCTCCACCTCACCCAGTGTTATTCAGAATATCAACTCCTACCTCACCAATGTATTCAGGAAATATCAGCTCCTACCCTCACCCAGTGTGATTCAGAATAGGCAACCTGCCTTTAAAATATAGGACCTGTTGGTTTTAAACAACACACACACACACACACACACACACACACACACACCACACACACCACACAACACACCACACACAGCACACACACACACACACACACACACACACACACACACACACACACACACACACACACACACACACAACATTCTAGCAGTGACTGATTTGATAAATCCGCCACCGGTCCATCGCTGGTCTTATAAATGTCTCCTGTCTGTCTGCTTGCATGCTGTGTGATGGGCCTGACCCAACACATATCACATCTCGCTTGACCGGACACACATCTCATCTGACACCTCTGTAGTCACGGTGACAGGTAGGCGACAGGCCGATACTGGGCCTAAATGACTTCTCCAGGCCCATCACACACAGACACCAGTTAGCGACCATTTCCCCTTCATGGTCTCTGGCCTTGGTAAACAAATGGAACACTGACTGCAGACTTTCTAGATGGACTTCTCCAGAGAGTACACACACACATGAACACTCTGAAACAAATACCCATTCACACAGCAGCTAAAACAGAGAGGCTTGAGAGTGAGGGGAAGACTGAACAGATTAAGGGGAATGAAGCAATCGTGTCTGTCACCATGGTGATGTTTTGACAACCTTGCACTCAAGGAAGGAGAGTGAGAGAGATGCCAAAGCTTGAGTGAAATGAAGGTGACCAGAGGAGAATATCATGAACTAATTGGGAAACAAAGGGATGAGAAGGCAGGGGGAGGGAGAGCAACAAGATCTCATAGTTTCTCTTCGAAATTCAACCTATTTACGGATTAACATTTATTTTTGGCACATTTTGCGTTGTTACAGGGTTACAACAGAAACAACTCAAAGGTTAACAGTCTAGGCATGGTTTGGGAAAGGCTTGAAACAATCACTGAAAACAATGTGCTAGGTATCATCAGTATTCATATTACTCTCACGGRTTGCTAGCTCATTTGCACTGCTGRTGTAGTGGTATCATGCAAGAAGCCCATTCTTGCTCACCGGGGCGCCGCATGTATTTTAGGTGCTCCTGAGTGGCGCAGCGGTCTAAGGCACTGCATCTCAGTGCTAGAGGCATCACTACAGACCCTTGTTTGATTMCAGGCTGTATCAGAATTGGCTGTGATTGGGAGTCCCATAGGGCGGCGCACAATTGGCCCAGCATCGTTAGGGTTTGGCCGGGGTAGGCCGTCATTGTAAATAAGAATTTGTGCTTAACTGACTTGCCTAGTTAAATAAAAAAAGTWAACAATTGTGAGCTATTACTTCAGTTCTCACCCAGTACTGGACAAATTATTATTTCTTAGTCATTTTTTTGTGCGGAAGGCATATATCAATGTTCTTAGGACCTTTCCAAACATCTCAAATCTGTGTCTATTTTTCGTATCCAGCCTGGGGAGAGAGACAGAGGACAGAACATAATAGGGCAGGGGAGAGTTATTCTATGATCTATAGCTGTGGGGAAAAGTATCAAAACCACAACACAGCCTGAAGAATAACTCTGGAATTACCCTCCCCCATTTCAAACTTCTATATAACCAAATATGTCAACACGTCCTGTCAACCATCAGTGAAACTGCGCAAAGACAGTGATGTCATTTGGTCAAACCAAAACTAACCTTTGAGGGTCAAGTTTAGACATTTATTCCAAGTGGTAAAGGTTAGGTTTAAGGTTTGTAAAAATTAAACAAAAATACTATAATGAAAAGAAGAGTGCCTAGCACTGGGATTGAACATGTGGCGACACCACCCTCCGCTCCACTGGAGCTAAGACAGACAAAACACACTCCACCGTGCACGACCGGGACAGAATTATTMTTTTTATCATTCACACTTTCATCTGGGATTATGACAGGGAATTATTAATGAACCTGAGAGTAGATCAGAAAGGAATGCGTGACACGTGCACACACACACGTTTCTTAGATCATAAAAATCATGGTGTTGCCTTATTGACACTGACCATCACATTGTCATTCGGAGGTTGACTGAAATAAGCCTGGATCAGGCTTCTTACAAGTGGTTTGAGAGCTCAAGTCTAGTTTCCTAGATGTAAGGAAAGGTGCACCGCAGTAGTCAGTATTGGGACCACTTCTCTTTACTATTTACATACATAACATCGATGTATCTGTTAAAACTTGTCATAGTAATCTGTATGCAGACATTACTGTTATGTATGCCATTGCCCCAACCTGTAGAATAGGCATTGTTGGAGTTGCAATCTGTCTTTGTTGCCTTACAAAAAGCCCTGGTTGGTTTAAAATGTGTACTTAAAGGGATACTTTGGGATTTCGGCAATAGGGGCTTTATCTACTTCTCCAGAGTGAGATGAAATSGTGGATACCATTTATGTCTCTGTGTCCAGAGAAGTTAGAGGTAGTTTTGCGAGCCAATGCTAACGAGCATTAGTGCAATGACTGGAAGTCTATGGAATCTACTAGCATGCTCATTGCCAAAATCCCAAAGTATCCCTTTCATTTGGGAAACACTAAATATATGTTCTAAAATTCTCTGCAAAAGAAATTCAGATGGACTACATATTTATTCATTGAATGGTTCACCCATCGCTCGGGTGCCTATAAATATCTGAGCATTTTGGATTGACAAGGATACATACTGATGAACTAGTTAAAAAGGTCCGATTTAAAGTGGACTTCTTTTTTAGAAATAGATTTATCCTCTCCTTAATAAACAGCAGGAAGCAGATTGTACAGTCAACTTTTCTGCCAGTTCTTTTATTATGGTGGAACCATTTACCAGAATGCAGCAGCCACTAGTCTTAWACCTTTGRATGGCGTCTACCATGTCGCCCTTCGCTTTATCACAGTCGACAGTTTCAATACTCATCACTGCATCYTGTATCAAAAGGTTGGCTGGTCCTCATTAAAGTCTCATAGATCACTTCACTATTCCTTTTTGTTTACAAAGCTCTACTACACAAGTTTCCAACAGAAATAACTTGTTTTTTAAGTTTAAAAACATKAATTATCAAACCCGTTCACAGGGTTGGTTAACTCTTGAGGTTCCGACGAATTCAGTTTTAGTTTTGATGCACCTCACTGCTGGAACAATTTCCAAAACTCATTACAATCGGATGTTCTGGTGCTGCTCAGGCAATTGAAAGCATTGATTGAGGACCCAGTAGCTGAGGAATGTAACTGTGTTTCTTACATGTTGTGTTGTGCTTTACTTTCATTGTATTTCACGTGGCATTGATCACTGTTTTGTTTCATATTGTATTTTACTGTTGTCTTACTGTGATCAGGGCACCCTTGTGAATGAGACCCTGGTCTCAATGGGGTTTTTTCCTGAATAAATTAAGAATAAATACAAATAAAACATACCTTTGAAGTGAAAAACATGCCTTTCATGCTGTGCCTCCACCTGTAGCACAACAATACTACACAACTGCTTTAGAAGTTGCTAACACCAATTTGCCCCTAAGAATATTTACAATAACTGATTACAATTCTAAACTCTAACTTAGTGTACGTTTTTATGTCAGTCAAGCCATTTGTGGTCGTTTAGACAGTTCAGCCCAGTGTAGAGCCCAGTGTAGAGCCCAGTGTAGAGCCCAGTGTAGAGCCCAGTGTAGAGCCCAGTGCTAGAGCCCAGCAGACACGACCCATGGCCATATTTCCACACATGTGCTATAATATTATCAAACGCCTGTCTGCATGTAAGAGGTTAGATGGTAAATATGAACATGAATTAGGTCATCAGAAACAGTGAATCATTTATTTTATGGAAACAAAAATATTTGGTACACGTGTTGAAGCGAGATTAGATCTGGACTGACAAAATGTTGGTTTTCTTTTCATCAATGATCAGATCGCTAAGAATTTGGCACAAGAATGTAGCAATCGTATCAGTCTGTTTCTTTCTCAGTCTTCTACACAGCAAGCATCTTACACCAACCTATACAAGTCGCCCCTGATCGGAGAGACACACACACACACACGACACACACACATAAACAGACTTGTGTTATGGCCTCTAAAACCAAGGTTATATTGTAGAGAGTGTACTGTTGTAGCCTGTGTGTTTATTATCAATGGAATAAGATCCTGTCTTCAACGGGATAACATACTGTAATATAAATGGAATAAGATCCTGTCTTCAACGATAAACATACTGTAATATAAATGGGAATAAGATCCTGTCTTCAATGATAACATACGTAATAATAAAATTGGAATAAGATCCTGTCTTCAACGGGATAACTTACTGTAATATAAATGGAATAAGATCCTGTCTTCAATGGGATAACATACTGTAATATAAATGGGAATAAGATCCTGTCTCAATGGATAACATACGTATATAACATGGGAATAAGATCCTGTCTTCAACGGGATAACTTACTGTAATATAAATGGGAATAAGATCCTGTCTTCAATGGCGATAACATACTGTTAAATAAATGTGGAATAAGATCCTGTCTTCAGGATAACATACTGTAATATAAATGGGAATAAGATCCTGTCTTCCAACGGGATAACATACTTAATATAAATGGGAATAAGATTCCTGTCTTCAACAGACGATACATACTAGTATATAAAAGTGGAATAGATACACTGTCTATTCAACGGGACATCCGGTTAGCGCATTGGGCCAATAACCGAAACGTTGCTGGATCAAATCCCAGAGATGACAAGGTAAAAACCTGTTGTTCTGCCCCTGAACAAGGCAGTTAACCCACTCTTCCCTGGTTGGCTGTCATTGTAAATAAGAATTTGTTCTTAACTGACTTGCCTAGTTAAATAATAAAAACAAACTGGTGTATAACACTTTCTAGCTCTGAATCTCTACTTTTATCCAATGTAAAAACACAAACGCAATAAAATGTTGCTACATCGAGCAGGTCGAACAAATTCGAATGAAAAAGAAGAATGTTGTTTATTTTCTTTAAAAGCGTTGTTTAATTTGTCGCCTCTTGGGTAAAGGAAATGTGCCCAAAAGCTCTGGTTTGTAGAATAGGTGAAACTGAGGAAATGTTCATCGGAAAAGCATTCAGGTTGAAGAAKAGAAGAAGAGAAGAAGAGGGGGGGAAAGGAGGAGAAGCAAGAGAGTAAAAGAAAGAGTGGTAATACCTGTAGCTCTTTCCCATGCACACACATGCACGCACGAAGGTAAAACTACCCTAGACACATCCGGTAGAATATCAATTCTCCTATAGTCAGCTCCCAGTCCCAGAGGACCCACAGACAAACACACTGCTTTTATCTCATTAAAGCCTTTCATTGTTTACCCAGAGATTTAAAGAAGCCCATCCCGTGGTTTATTGTCTTCTCTCCATCTCTCAATCACTCTCTTCCCTCATGTTTTCTCATCTTTCCCCTTTAATGTCTTTTCTACTCATCCACCTTTCTTCCCCTCTCGCCAAACTCAATGCAGGGATCCTCTTTGTTTCCTTCATTATGTCCCCTCTCTCCCTCTCTCTCCATCTCTCCATCTCTCCCTCTCTCCCTCTCTCTCAATCTCTCCATCTCTCCCTCTCTACCCCTCTCCCCCTATCCCTCTCTCCATCTCACCTCCTCTCCATCTCTCC
>NW_019943004.1:203100-206902 GCF_002910315.2 Salvelinus sp. IW2-2015 | reverse complement strand
TATTTGTGGGTCTGTGTAATCTGAGAGAAATATGTGTCTCTAATATGGTCATACATTTGGCAGGAGGTTAGGAAGTGCAGCTCAGTTTCCACCTCATATTGTGGGCAGTGTGCACATAGTCTGTCTTCTCTTGAGAGCCAGGTATGCTTATGGTGGCCTTTCTCAATAGCAAGGCAATGCTCACTGACTCTGTACATAGTCAAAGCTTTCCTTAAGTTTGGGTCAGTCACAGTGGTCAGGAAGTCTGCCACTGTGTACTCTCTGTTTAGGGCCAAATAGCATTCTAGTTTGCTCTGTTTTTTTGTTAATTACTTGACACATTGGAAATCTTTTTGTTTTCTCATGATTTAGTTGGGTCTGTGTTGCTGTCCTGGGGCTCTGTGGGGTGTGTTTGTGAACAGAGCCCCAGGACCAGTTTGCTTAGGGGACTCTTATCCAGATTAATCTCTCTGTAGGTGATGGCTTTGTTATGGAAAGTTTGGGAATCGCTTCCTTTTAAGTGGTTGTAGAATTTAGCGTCTCTTTTCTGGATTTTGATCATTAGCGGGTATCAGCCTAATTCTGCTCTGCATGCATTATTGGGTGTTTTACGTTGTGTACTGAGGATATTTTTCAATTTCTCAATTTGGTGTTTGTCCCATTTTGTGAATTATTGGTTGGTGAGCGGACCCCAGACCTCACAACCATAAAGGGCAATGGGCTCTATGACTGATTCAAGTATTTTTAGCCAGATCCTAATTGGTATGTTGAAATTTATGTTCCTTTTGATGGCATAGAATGCCCTTCTAGCCTTGACTCTCAGATCATTCACAGCTTTGTGGAAGTTACCTGTGGCGCTGATGTTTAGGCCGAGGTATGTATAGTTTTTTGTGTGCTCTAGGGCAACAGTGTCTAGATGGAATTTGTGGTCCTGACGACTGGACCTTTTTTGGAACACCATTATTTTGGTCTTACTGAGATTTACTGTCAGGGCMCAGGTCTGACAGAATCTGTGCAGAAGATCTAGGTGCTGCTGTAGGCCCTCCTTGGTTGGTGACAGAAGCACCAGATCATCAGCAAACAGTAGACATTTTACTTCAGATTCTAGTAGGGTGAGGCCAGGTGCTGCAGACTGTTCTAGTGCCCTCACCAATTCGTTGATATACAGTATATGTTGAAGAGGGTGGGGCTTAAGCTGCATCCCTGTCTCACCCCACGGCCCTGTGGGAAGAAATGTGTGTGTTTTTTGCCTATTTTAGCCGCACGCTTGTTGTTTGTGTACATGGGTTTATAATGTCGTATGTTTTTCCCCCAACACCACTTTCCATCAATTTGTACAGCAGACCCTCATGCCAAATTAAGTCGAAGGCTTTTTTGAGATCAACAAAGCATTGGTTTGTTTGTTTGTCAGTTAGGGTGTGGAGGGTGAATACGTGGTCTGTCGTACGATAATTTGGTAAAAAGCCAATTTGACATTTGCTCAGTACATTGTTTTCACTGAGGAAATGTACGAGTCTGCTGTTAATGATAATGCAGAGGATTTTCTCAAGGTTGCTGTTGACGCATATCCCACGGTAGTTTTTGGGGTCAAATTTGTCTCCACTTTGTGGATTGGGGTGATTAGTCCTTGGTTCCAAATATTGGGGAAGATGCCAGAGTTGAGGATGATGTTAAAGAGTTTTAGTATTATCAGTTTCAGCCAATTGGAATTTGTTGTCTGTATATTTGATCATGTCATTGTTTTTGGTTGGACAGGTGACCGGTGTCTCAATTTCTTTCTAGGATTTTTGCATTCTTCATCAAACCATTTGTCATTGTTGTTCATTTTCTTTGTTTTTCTATTTGTGATTTTTTGATTTGATAGGGAGGCTGAGAGGTCAAATATCCTGTTGAGGTTTTCTACTGCTAAGTTTGCACCTTCACTATTACAGTGCAACATTTTTTCCATCTATAGCATTTCTTAATGTTACTCAGTTCCTTTGGCTTTGATGGCTCATGATTGAGTTTTGCTCTGTTCACATAGACTGTAATTATGCTGTGGTCTGATAGGGGTGTCAGTGGGCTGACTGTGAATGCTCTGAGAGACTCTGGGTTGATGTCAGTGATAAAGTAGTCTTTCTCTCTCTCGCTTTCTCTCTCTCTCTCTGTCTCTGTCTCCCTTTCTCTCTGTGTGTCTCTATACATATATATATATATATATATATATATATATAAATATCTCCTCATGTCTCACAACTGTCTAATTACGCAGCATTATTCAGAGAGGCCTTTCTCCCTCTCTCGTTTCCTCTCTCCCTCTCATTCGGGAAAAGTGCCTAATCAACAAAGATGGTGTCAATTAATTTCCCCTCTTTGTTTGTGGTAATGAGAGTAAACTGTGTCTGTGGTGATGAACTGTTCTTATGATAACAGGCCAGGTTGACATCCTTTTATGTTTGTTGCCACTGCAGCGGTTTTCAATTCACTGTTATGATGAATTGGGGGCATTTTTATTCTCCTTCCATGTCTCTCTCTCTGTCTTCCTGTCTCTTCTCTCTCTGTCTTCCTGTCTCTTCTATCTCTGTCTTCCTGTCTCTTCTCTCTCTGTCTTCCTGTCTCTTCTCTCTCTGTCTTCCTGTCTCCTCTCTCTCTGTCTTCCTGTCTCTTCTCTCTCTGTCTTCCTGTCTCTTCTATCTCTGTCTTCCTGTCTCTTCTATCTCTGTCTTCCTGTCTCTTCTCTCTCTGTCTTCCTGTCTCTTCTCTCTCTATCGTCCTCTCTCTTCCTCTCTCTTCTCTCTCTGTCTCTCTCTCCTCTCTGTCTTCCTACTTTCCTCTCTCTCATTCTCTCATCTGTTCCTCTCCTCTCTGTCTGGGGGCGATGAGAAAGCGTCTCCTCAGCCCTTTTGAGTGCAGGAGAAGGAGGAGACAGCCTGCGTTAGTTTAGCATCCCACTCTGCTACTACTGTCGGGCAGACACACACAAATACAGACACACACAGACAAACACACACACTTACACGCACATACAGACACACACACACAGACACACACACACAGACACACACACGAGAGGAAAGGTGCATTAAAACAATGCGTGGACTTGGTTATTTTTTTTAATGAATTGTATCTTATCTTTTCTCTTTCAGCCACATCTTCAGTCTCCTCTTCTCACATATTTGACTATGTCATTCTCATGTATCTCTGTGCAAAGGCCCCTCGGAGAAAGGGCATGGGGGCAGACTTTAATCTATGTGGCTTGTACTATGTTTGTTCATTAGACCGAATGACACTCGTAGGAGAGGCCAGATTTAGTTCTAATGAGATGAGATTCATATCCATTATGATGTTCTATTCTACCTGGAGAAAGCACTGAGAGGAGGGGCTGAGAGGAGGGGCTGAGAGGAGGGGCTGAGAGGAGGTGCTGAGAGGAGGTATGAGTGGTAGTTCTAGAAAGGCCGATGGAGAGAAGCACCTGAGAGAGGGCGGAGAGGAGGGGCTGAGAGGAGGGGCTGAGAGAGTGCGAGAGGTGCTGAAAGGAGGCTGAGAGGAGGGGCTGAGAGGAGGGGCGAAGAGGAGGGCTGAGAGGGGGGCTGAGAGGTGAGGACGGAAGGAGGGGCTGAGTGGGGGCGTGAGTGGAGGGGGCTGGAGAGGAGGGGCTGGAGGAGTGGGCTTGAGTGGAGGGGCTGAGAGGTGAAGGAGGGTGCTGAGAGAGGAGAGGTCCTGAGAGAGGGGCTGAGGAGGAGGGGCTGAAGGCAGGGCCTGAGTGTGAGGGCTGCGAAGGAGGGGCTGAGTCTGGGAGGGCGCTGAGTGGAAGGGCGAGTGGAGGGGTTGAGTGGAGTGGCTT
>NW_019943004.1:195787-203075 GCF_002910315.2 Salvelinus sp. IW2-2015 | reverse complement strand
GCTGAGAAGGAGGGGCCTGAGAGGGATAGAGGGCTGGAGAGGATGGGGTCTGAGTGGAATTGTTGTGGCTGAGTGAGAGGCTGAACGGAGAGGCGCTGAGAAGAGGGTGAGAGCGTGTTTGAGTGTGGCGAGGTGAGGGGCCTAGGAGGGGCTGAGAGGAGGGGCTGAGGGAGGAGGGGCCTGAGAGCAGGGGCCAGAGTGGGGCTGAGGAGGAGGGGCTGAGAGGAGGGCTGAGGTGGAGGGCTGAGAGGAGGGGCTGAGCTGGGAGGGCGCGTGAGTGGAGGGCTGAGTGGAGGGGTTGAGTGGAGTGGCTGAGTGGAGGGGCTGGAGTGGAGGGTTGAGAGAGGGGTTGAGAGGAGGGGCTGAGAGGAGGGGCTGAGTGGAGGCGCTGAGTGGAGGCTGAGTGGAGGGGTTGAGAGGAGGATTGGCCTGAGAGCGGGTCTCTCATCTCTACCTCACTCTGTTCCCCATGAATGCACCTGTGGCCTCGACATGGTGTCACTAGCCTTTCTTACGATTACGTTTGATTTGGACAAGTGTATCTGTTCTAACAGGACTTGCATGTCTCAAAGTCTTGGCCTGAGTGGACTCAGTTCCCTGATCGGATCTGACTGCTTCTAACATTAAAGAACAGACAGGAGGCTGCTTTCGCAAAATCAAATCACTCACTTCAGAAACCTCTCGGTGAGTGTGGTTTCTGTGTTCTGTGATGAGAAGAAATGATGTGTAATGGAGCAAGTGTATGTTTGTGTTGTGGTAAGGGCGTGTATGAAGCCATGCTGTGTTGGTGTTTCATACCCTAGTCTATCACTCCCTTTTCTCCTCCTGGCCTAAATAGAACTTTAGTATAAAAAATAAATGCCCTTCAAACATAAGCGCATCTTTATTCTATTTGTACGCTACAATACATCATATCTGCCGCAAACAAAATTCCAAACTCACATTCAAAGTCAGAGTAGAAAGGTGATTAGTATCAATCTCTGCTGTTAAAAGGCACGAGAGACCAAGGGGTGTCCAACTACCAGCCAGCCGAGGCTCTATAAATATGGGCTACCTCTAGTTTCATCAACAGGTAGGTCCGGGAGTTGGACGTGTTACTTAACATTTGGAACATTTTACGTCTGTTGGCGACGCTCCTTATCATGAGCGACTTACAGGAGCAATTCGAGTTAAGTGCCCTATCGCGGGCAATTCAACGATTTTGCCAACCACCTAGTCTGGCCGGGGAGTTGCGAAGACCAGACCGTAATTTGGTTAATGGGCACGCCTCAACGCCTAAGCTACCGCTAGCCCGCCCTAGTCAGCTACAACCAGGGCCCTCGGGAGCTAGTCAATCAGTGTGACAGTGTTCTTGCACAGCATTATTCTCTCTGGTGCTTTACACTGTTCATAATTAAATAACTCAACAATAAATAAATGGAAAAAAAACCCTGTTTCGAGGCATTGTCGTTTCAAAGATAACTCGTAAAAATCAAATAACTTCCACAGATCCTTCGAATGTCGAGGTTTAAACACCTGTCTTTCAAATGACTTGATCAATGGAACACTTGATCACAAGACTGATGGTGTAAGTACACATGCACCTGTGGGAACGGTTCGTTAAGACATAACAGGCGATGTGATCGTGACAACAAGGATTGTATAGCAGATGAAGTGGTGGTCATCACATGTTATAGTAGCACACACTAGGACACTATGTCCAGAGGATTTGGCCGATCTTTCTACTGATAGGCTGGTACAGTAACATCAAATTGAAGAAAGGATGCCCAGTTGCGGTGTCGACCTGCCTCATATTCATGCGAGTGGAAAACGGGGTCGCCTGGGACGATGCGGATGACAAGGAAGGGCATAGGACTGCAGATGTGGCCAAAGGGCAATAAATTAGCCATCGTACGCTCACCGCTTGGTAGAGGACGGGCTGATCGACTAGCACAGTCAGTACACAGGAGAGAGGACAAGTACGGACAGCTGGAGTGGGAAGCCTCCGCGTTATGCTAACATATCATCCGACTTGGTTGCAGCTCGCGCAGAACAAACGATCCCAAGTTGTAAGAAGGAGATATTTTATGCACCACGCGGAAGTCATGCGGAATCATAATCAGTCGGAGGGTATATATCAACTGTGTGTGTGGATACATATGACGTGAATATGAGAGTCTTGTGTCAACAACAATTGGAGAAAATCGTTGTGCGGAATTTGATAAGACCAGCCAAGGGGAAATTAACGTCTATCAACTCTCTCCCAGTTCAGTACGTCCAGGTTCAGGGTAACTGTGTCCCCACATTAGGCTGGAGAGCAGGCTGGACTGAGGGGCTTTGTCAGGTCTAGTTTGATGACGCTAGGTCCTTTCAACGGTCAAGACTAGTGTCTACCACTAGCGAAACCACGGGGTAGTAGCATTGGCGATCAGAAGCGAGTAGCACATCCAGCTCGCGCGTTACGGGGAGCCTCGTAGTGCCAGACAGGCATAGGGACTGGAAGTGCTCATTTAGAGAACTGAGATTATGGGGCTATTCTGCGTGCCAAGCGGTCCTTGCGTCTCTCACTCGCGTCCCACAAAGGGGAGACACATAGCAGCGTTAGCACCGGAAGCCTGTACTCTCGGAGCGGGATCGAGTGGGTTATGCGGAATGAGTGGAGGGTCTGTCATAGGTCGGGGCGGTGTGTCCACAGCAATGTTCCTGTGAAAGCTAGAGCTTGTTGTGCAACTTACGTTCGATTGGCAGGCAAATTTAATCAAAGAACCGTGGTGTTGGTGGTTTTCACGCTAAAGGCACGCACGCACAGTCCTAAGTGACTCACATCGCCGGTCGGGGTGATACAAACCTTCCGGGTGCGCTCCAGGTCACAGGCTGACATCAGCTCGAGACAGTGGAACCCCTTTTGCTACACCCAGCAAACAAATCCACGAGATAGGTACTGACGCGCCGGCTCTTTGCTCAGACGGGTAAGAGAGATAAAAGTGGTAGAGTTTATCCTTTACGTTCGGACATTAAGACGAGTTTCGAGAAAAAGGGATGCCGCCCGGAGTCGGTGCACATGTCAGGTTTCTCCATTGGAAGCGTATGGGCGATCCACTAGTCATGTGGTCGCATGTTATCCTTCGGGAGGGCTTAATCAGGTCGGATTGGTTGAGGGCTGGGGCCTTCCTCCAGAAGATGTCCGGGGAACGTTGATAAGGTCCAACCAGAGTCCACGGATCGATAGATATTAGCTTTGTTTATGTGGCGATCCGTGGTAGAGGAACGGTAGGCATGGGTGTTGATGGCCGTTCGCAGACAGTGATTACCTCGACACTCAGTATTTGAATTCCACGCGATCAACTATATAACTATTGTGGGCTGTGCCACGCGGTCATCGCATCTCACTGTGAAACCGGCAAGGATGGTTGTAAGTAGGAAATAGGAGAGCGAACATAAAAAGACAGTGGGGAAATGAAAGGGGGTGTTACCGAGAGGCCGGATTAGTAAAGGTAGTGCACTGCGTAGTCAGGCCTACACCTTATGGCTGCGACATCGAGACACTCTCTAGTGCTCATTGGATTAGCCACGGTTCCTGAGGGAGTCTGGAACGTATGTGGATGTACCTATTGTAAGGATCTGTGGTTAAAAGTGACTATGCCATATATGGACACATTGGAGGACGACAGCAGAGTAGCGCATCGAGAGAGAGGTGCAGGGGACAGTTTATAGGGGAGCGGGTGGTGGGGTGGGTGGGGACACATGTTCAGGATAGCCGGTTAGGCTGCAGTGCGGAGAAGCCACCTGATGGTCCGGCCCGATTGAGGTAGTTATGTTACAGTGATATGTATATTTAAGTGACGTATGCCATAGGGATGATAACAGAGACGTAGCAGCATGCGTAAAAGAGGGGTTTCGGGGGGTGACACACTGTGCAAATAGTCCGGGTTAGCCACAATTTTGACCTACCTGGTTCCAGGACTGCCTTATGGCTTGGTGGAAAACTATGAGAGCCTTTTGTCCTAGACTTGGCACTCTGGATTCTCTTCGATTAACAAAAAACAAGAACCGATCGTGCAGTATCGGACAAGCGCTAAGGGAGGATAACGCGCGGAGGGCAGACCGCGCAGGATTAGAGGAGAGAGAAGTACGCGCACGGCCTATCACCAAGAGTTGACGGTGAAGTCTATGTAGCCGAAGGAGACAGAAAGGAGTCCAATCGAGTATAGCTTCTCATGAAGTAGATGGGTTGTAGGTCATTCTGTAGAACTTCGGAGCTTCGTATGCGATCCCCAAGCTAAGGGTCCTAACCAGCTATAGCCGAAATCGGCTAACGCCTCGCTGTGGGGCCTCTCGGGCTACTTTGCCAGGTGGTGCCGCCGACTGGGAACCCTCTTTTTTACGCTGCTGTGCCTGGCTGACTGCTCTGTTTTTGATCAGGTCATCCCAGTATGCAGTAGTCCACGTTAGAATATAGACAGCAGCGGTCATGTAGTAACTTAACTATTCATCACTGTAGGATCCGTCAATTGGGCCGGGACATGATTCCACAGTGGCTCTCCCGACATATGGACTAGATGCCCGGGAGCTAGTCTGCTATTGTGTCCCACCAGTCCCTCCGACCCACCACCCCGACACGCCACGGCGTACTCTGTGTGGCCGCGTACGCCCTTTACGCTAGCTGGCTACTGCTCTGTTATGCATATATGCTTATATTTAAACCACACTCTACCAAAGTACATACTACCCGTTCAATGCAGCCCTGACTAACCGGTTGCCTGTATGTAGCCTCGCTTTGTACTTTTTATAGCCTCGCAATTCTGTTATTTTTCACTGTCTTTTACTGTTGTTTTATTTCTTTACTTACCTATTGTTCACTATGGCTAGATACTACACTATTGGTTAGAGCCTGTAAGTAAGCAGGGATACTTGTAGGAGTGCGCTGCGACCTGTTGTATTCGCGGGCGCCTTCACTAGTCGACTTGACACTCACAATAGAACCGTTGGATTATTGATTTTGACATCCTCACCCAAGCGTTCCCGATCTACCGTGGTCAGTGGCGGGTGGAGCGTTAACAATATACTGACAGGGAAAATGGCGCCTCCCTATGCGCCCAACCCTCACCGCATACCAACACGGGTCCCAGGATGGGTGTCCTCAACTTGGGATCACGATCGGAGATCTGGCTCTTCGCTGGCCACCTTGTGATACTGCCAATGCGGCAGCATTCTACGGCAAGAAACACTGACATTCCTTGTCAGGCGTCACAACGGAAGCAGTATTGGTGGTGGCATTGCATGTGGGGGTCATGCCTCTCTGGTTCACGGGGTTGGTGGGGGCCCTCCGCCTGCAGGAATGAGAGGTGTACTGGGCGATTAATGAGGGAGGAGGGAATGGTACTTAGCGTCACGCCACCGTGGACGCCGCACGCGTTGAGATTCGCTGGGGTGAAATCCGGACAAAAGCAACTAATAAGTCCGTGCTAGTGCCTGGTTGACTATCGCTGCACGTTGGTCTGGCTCCATCGCGACCATGACAGACCTCACTCCAAATCGTCCGCTTCCCAGAGTAAGGCTCCGGTGTAACGCCTCATTCCTGTTGACGATAAACGCGACAATGACGGGTTAGGGGCAACTCGTCGTGAAAGAGCCTTTTCTTGTGTCACCAGTCCTGTCTGGTCCATGCGCCGGTGGGATTTGGTGCCTTATGAAGAGCGACGTTGTTGCCGTGTGATCGTTGGTGAGGACCTGCCTTACAACAGGCTACAAGCCTCAGTCGCCCTCTCTCCAGCCTATTGTGGACGGTCTGCCCACTGATGGAGGGATTGTGCGTTCCTGGTGTATCTCGGAGGAGGGGCTGAGTGGAGGCGCTGAGTGGAGGGGCTGAGTGGAGGGGTTGAGAGGAGGGGCTGAGGAGGGGCTCTCTCTCTCTCACCTCTGTTTCCCCATAATGCACTTGGCCTCCTGGTGTCATAGCCTTTCTTACGTTACGTTTGATTTGACAGTGTATCTGTTCTACAGGACTTCAGAGCTGGCCTGGGTATTTCCCTGATCGATCTGACTGCTTCTAACATTAAAGAGACAGACAGGAGGCTCTTCCAAATCAACACTCCCTTCAGAAACTTCTGGTGAGTGTGTGTTCCTGTGTCTGTGTATGAGAGAAATGATGTGTATGAGCAAGTGTATGTTTGTGTGTGTGAATGGCTGTGTATGAGCCCATGTGTGTTGGTGTTTCATACCCATCTATCACTCCTTTTCTCCTCCTGGCCTAAAATAGAAGCTTAGTATAAAAAATAAAATGCCCTTCAAACATAAGCATCTTATTCTATTTTACCTACAATAATCATATCTCCCAAAACAATCCAAACTCACATTCAAAGTCAGGGTTTAAAAGGTGATTAGTATCATCTCTGGTTAAAAGGCAGAGAGAGCCAGGGGGTGCCACTCCAGCCAGCCAGCTCTAAAATGATGCTACCTCTGTTTCATCACAGTGGTCAGGGAGTGGACGTGTTACTTACATTTGACATTTTAGTCTGTTGGCTGACGCTCTTATCCAGAGCGACTTACAGGAGCAATTCGAGTTAAGTGCCTTATTCGCGGGCATATCAACGTATTTTTCACCTAGTCTGCTCGGGGATTCGAACCAGCAACCTTTTGGTTAATGGCCAAACGCTCTTAACCGCTAAGCTACCTGCCGCCCGTAGCTCACACAACCAGGGCCCTCGGGACTAGTCAATCACGTGTGACAGTGTTCTTGCACACATTATTCCTCTCTGCTGCTTAACTGTTCATTATTAAATAAACTCAACAAGTAAATAAAGAAAATAAACCCTTTTTCAGGACCTTGTCTTTCAAAGATAACTCGTAAAAATCCAAATAACTTCACAGATCTTCATTGTAAAGGGTTTAAACACTGTTTTCAATGCTTGTTCAATGAACCATACACAATTAATGAACATGCACCTGTGGAACGGTCGTTAAGACACTAACAGCTTACAGACAGTAGGCAATTAAGGTCACAGTTAAGAAAACTTAGGACACTAAAGAGACCTTTCTACTGACTCTGAAAAACATCAAAAGAAAGATGCCCAGGGTCCCTGCTCATCTGCGTGAACGTGCCTTAGGCATGCTGCAAGGAGGCATGAGGACTGCAGATGTGGCCAGGGCAATAAATTGCAATGTCCGTACTGTGAGACGGCTAAGACAGCGCTACAGGGAGACAAGACGGACAGCTGATCGTCCTCGCAGTGGCAGACCACGTGTAACAACACCTGCACAGGATTGGTACATCCAAAGCCATCCTGTACCTGCCGCAGGTGTGAAAATG
>NW_019943004.1:188370-194954 GCF_002910315.2 Salvelinus sp. IW2-2015 | reverse complement strand
AACCCACATCTACAAGTACATACACCTCAATCAAGCCTGACTAAAACCGGTGCCTGTATGTAGCCTCGCTACTTTTATAGCCTCGCAACTTGTTATTTTTCCACGTCTTTTTACTGTTGTTTTATTCTTTACTTACCTATTGTTCACCTAATACTATCCCACTATTGGTTAGAGCCTGTCAAGGTCTAAGGCACAGTTCACTGTACAGCTGTACTCTACACCTGTTGTATTCGGAGCAACGGTCATATGACAACAATAATCAACTTATGCGATTTGAAGTGCAATTTACATTGAAAGTGACTATGCATATATGATGAACAGAGAGTAGCAGTAGCGTAAAAGGGGGGTTGGCGGGTGGTGGGTGGGTGGGACACAATGCAGATAGCCCGGTTAGCCAATGTGCGGGAGCACTGATGGTCCGGCCAATTGAGGTAGTATGTACATGAATGTATATTTAAAGTGACTATGCATATATGATAAACAGAGAGTAGCAGCAGCGTAAAAAGAGGGGTTCGGGGGGCACACTGTGCAAATAGTCCGGGTAGCCATTTGACTACCTGGTCAGGACTCTTATGGCTTGGGGGTAAAAACTATTGAGAAGCCTTTTTGTCCTAGACTTGGCACTCTGGTACCGCTTGCCATGCGGTAGTAGAGAGAACTGTCTATGACTGGGGTAGGTGTGGTCTTTGACAATTTTTAGGGCCTTCCTCTGACACCGCCTGGTGTAGAGGTCCTGGATGGCAGGCAGCTTAGCCCCAGTGATGTACTGGGCCGTACGCACTACCCTTTGTAGTGCCTTGCGGTCGGAGGCCGAGCAATTGCCGTACCAGGCAGTGATGCAACCAGTCAGGATGCTCTCGATGTTGCAGCTGTTGAACCTTTTGAGGATCTCAGGACCCATGACAAATCGTTTTAGTTTCCTGAGGGGGAATAGGCTTTGTCATGCCCTCTTCACGACTGTCTTGGTGTGTTTGTACCATTCTAGTTTGTTGGTGATGTGGACACCAAGGAACTTGAAGCTCTCAACCTGCTCCACTACAGCCCCGTCGATGAGAATGGGGGCGTGATCGGTCCTCCTTTTCCTGTAGTCCACAATCATCTCCTTAGTCTTGGTTACGTTGAGGGATAGGTTGTTATTCTGGCACCACCTGGCCAGGTCTCTGACCTCATCCCTATAGGCTGTCTCGTCGTTATCGGTGATCAGGCCTACCACTGTTGTGTCGTCTGAAAACTTAATGATGGTGTTGGAGTCGTGCCTGGCCATGGAGTCGTGGGTGAACAGGGAGTACAGAAGGAGACTGAGCACGCACCCCTGGGGGGCTCCAGTGTTGAGGATCAGCGTGGCGGATGTGTTGCTACCTACACTCACCACCTGGGGGCGGCCCGTCAGGAAGTTCAGGATCCAGTTGCAGAGGGAGGTGTTTAGTCCCAGGATCCTTAGCTTAGTGATGAGCTTTGAGGGTGGAAGAGTGGGGTAACATCTCACAGCAAGAACTGGCAAATCTGGTGCAGTCCATGAGGATGAGATGCACTGCAGATGCACTGGATTACCACATGTCTGTGGAACTTGTTCAGTTTATGTCGTTGAATCTTGTTATGTTCATACACATATTTATACATCTTAAGTTTGCTGAAAATAAACACAGTTGACAGTGAGAGGACGTTTCTTTCTATTTCTACTACCTGGAACAGTTATCCTCTGTTGAGACTTGGTTCTTTAAGAAAGTGTGGTGAGGTCACTGATTGAAATGATAAATTACAGTCTTTTATGTAGCAATTCGTAGGATGTCAATGGTCTGTTTAAGATAGTTCTAAGCTAAATCCCTCAACGTTAATATATTATTTTATTTATATTGTAGCCACATTCATTTCTATCAAAAAATGCCCTTCAAACATAGGCATCTTATTCTATTTTACCTACAATAATCATATCTCCCAAAACAATCCAAACTCACATTCAAGGTCAAGGTGTTACTCATCATAGAAATGTCTTCCGTGGAATGTCATTGTTAGATAACACATTGAGAGGTAACAAAGTGTGAGGTATTGAAGCTCAAAATGAATCCAACTGTGAAGTTGAATTGTTACTTGTATTTCTACCGTAAGCTGTTCAATAGAAACTTCTGTAAAAAGATTACTACTTGGAATATTGCCTTTGAATGTTAAGATTAAGGAATACATTAAAGTTACAATGCAGCTGTTTTTATCTCAATATCAAATAATTTCTAGGTAACATAGATACCTTTCTGTGATTGTTTTCAATTAAAATTGTCAAAAATAAACAAAATAGCTTCTTAATAAAGAACTATTTCTCAAGCAAGAATGTTGCTAGGATTGTCTGGGAGCGTTCTGAGTGGGGAAGAGAAAACTGGCAGAGAGGTTATTGGCAGAGAGGTTTGGAACTCTCTTTGTTTTTGCTCTAATAACTAAAGCCGGGCTAGACAATCTGGACCCTCTCTTTCTAAAATTTTACGCCGAAATTGTTCCAACCCCTATTACTAGCCTGTTCAACCTCTCTTTCGTATTGTCTGACATCCCCAAAGATTTGAAAGCTGCCGCGGTCATCCCCCTCTTCAATGGCGGAGACACTCTAGACCCAAACTGCTACAGACCTATATCTATCCTACCCTGCCTTTCTAAGGTCTTCAAAAGCCAAGTTAACAAACAGATCACCAACTATTTCGAATCCCACTGTACCTTCTCCGCTATGCAATCTGGTTTCAAAGCTGGTCATGGGTGCACCTCAGCCACGCTCAAGGTCCTAATCGATATCATAACCGCCAACGAGAAGAGACAATACTGTGTAGCTGTATTCATTGACCTGTCCAAGGCTTTCGACTCTGTCAATCACCACATTCTTATCGGCAGACTCAACATCCTTGGTTTCTCAAATGACTGCCTCGCCTGGTTCACCAACTACTTCTCCGATAGAGTTCAGTATGTCAAATCGGAGGGCCTGTTGTCCGGACCTCTGGCAGTCTCTATGGGGGTGCCACAGGGTTCAATTCTCTGACAGAATGACACCATTCTGTATACTTCGGACCTTCTTTGGGCACTGTGTTAGCTAACCTCCAGATGAGCTTCAATGCCATACAACTCTCCTTCCGTGGCCTCCAACTGCTCTTAAATGCAAATAAAACGAAATGCATGCTCTTCAACCGATCACTGCCCGCACCTGCCCGCCCGTCCAGCATCACTACTCTGGACGGTTCTGACTTAGAATATGTGGACAACAACAAATACCTAGCTGTCTGGTTAGACTGTAAACTCTCCTTCCAGACTCACATTAAGCATCTCCAATCCAAAATTAAATGTATAATCGGCTTCCTATTTCGCAACAAAGCGTCCTTCACTCATGCTGCCAAACTTACCCTCGTAAATCTGACTATCCTACCGATCCTTGACTTCGGCGATGTCATTTACAAAATAGCCTCCAACACTCTATTCAGCAAATTGGATGCAGTCTATCACAGTGCCATCCGTTTTGTCACCAAAGTCCCATATACTACCAACCACTGTGACCTGTATGCTCTCATTGGCTGGCCCTCGATTCATATTTGTCGCCAAACCCACTGGCTCCAGGTCATCTACAAGTCTCTGCTAGGTAAAGCCCCATCTTATCTCGGCTCACTGGTCACCATAACAGCACCCACCTGTAGCACGCGATCCAGCAGGTATATTTCACTGATCATCCCCAAAGCCAATTCCTACTTTGGCTGCCTTTCTTTCCTGTTCTCTGCTGCCAATGACTGGAACGAATTGCAAAAATCACTGAAGCTGGAGACTCATATCTCCCTCACTAACTTTAAGCACCAGCTGTCAGAGCAGTTCACAGATCACTGCACCTGTACATAGCCCCTCTGTTAATAGCCCATCCAACTACCTCATCCCCATACTGTTATTTTATTTTTAATTTAAAAAATGTTCTCCTTTGCACCCCAGTATTTCTACTTGCACATTCATCTTCTGCACATCTATCACTCCTGTGTTTAATTGCTAAATTATAATTATTTCGCCACTATGGCCTATTTATTGCCTTACCTCCCTTATCTTACCTCATTTGCACACACTGTACATATATACTTTTCTATTGTATTATTGACTGTATGTTTGTTTATTCCATGTGTAACTCTGTGTTGTTGTTCTTGTCGCACTGCTTTGCTTTATTCTTGGCCAGGTCGCAGTTGTAAATGAGAACTTGTTCTCAACTGGCCTACCTGGTTAAATATAGGTGAACTATAATAATCAAAGTAATAAGTTACCAAGCAGGCCAAAACTCCATCCTACAAAAACAGGCAGAAATTTCAGTCATTCTTTTCAAACAGCTTTTACACTAAACCTGATCATAATTTTCAAATATGTATAAAACACACGAAAAACATGTTTTTGACTGCACTGGGCCTTTAAATAAGGGATCATAGTGTGAGAGCTGGATCCTGAATATGAATAGAAGTTGAATGTCATAAAGTACTGTACTTTACTGCCTCCTCTGTAGGCTATGTTAATGAAACAAGAAATGCTGTGTGACTGTAAAACAACCACCTCAAAACACCTCTTCCCCTTCTCTCTTAATGTCTGTACTCATAGCAAACATAGCTTGCTTTATTTAAAGTACCATATTGCTAGTCTCGTGGTGATTGGTGAAGCAAAGCAAAAAAACACCACAGGGTGAATCCCGCCATTAAAAACAATGAAACCACTCACAGAGTGAGTCTTTACAGCTTAAAGTGATTAAATGAGTTTTATCTAAATCCCAGGTAGGAGATGCTAGTAGGGTTGAAATTGATTTAGATCCATGAAAACCCCTCAGGTGCCCATCACCTCATCAGGATGTTCCACCATTATTCTCACAGAGTCCTCTTTGAAGCACAAAATCACAATTATACCCATCTCTTTATAGAACTGAAACGAACACGGCCATTAAGGAGAGATAGATAAACAGATTGATCGGTCATATATATGCCAGGTGAAGAAACAACAAATTATTTAATGCGCCGGCAACAATCCAAAACAATTCTAGCGAACAGGTAGTGTTTCGTCTCGGCGGTTGGGCTTTAAATGGGCCATTAACAGACAAACAAGCAAGCGGCTCATCGATTATAGCCGTGTAGGTCCCGGGGTCGCTCAAAACGTTTCATCCGCCCCGTCCTCCATAGCGGCAGCCTGTACAAGGGATGCTGTTGCATCACAGCGCCAGGCGTGCACAACCCTCCCGGGAGATTTGTTAAAAAAAAATGTAAAAAATAGATCAATAATTAGCGCTTGTCTTCCTGGAGCCCTGCTCTCTCCTCGTACACATGGCAGGGCGGTCATACAGTAATGAGACTGTGTGTGTGTGTGTGTGTGTGTGTGTGTGTGTGTGTGTGTGTGTGTGTGTGTGTTGATGTTTTCCTGAACCCGTCACATTCCCCTTCGCCACGTGTGTGTCCCACCGAGCCTCACACACATTCCACCTCTGGGGGAAAGTGACAGGGGCCAGGAAAACAAAACAACAGCCAAAAGGTCTTCAAAAAGCAGTCACTCTTACTTAATCAACGTTAGCTCCAGCGATAGCTTTATTAGCATTAGGCTCATTCGCATTGAACAGTGTATTAGCATTAGCTCAGATCTCAGTCAACAGCATGCATTTAGCATTGGGCTCAGAATCTCAGTCAACAGTGTATTAAGAACATACATAACACTTTGTATTTTAAGGGTCGCAAATCATTAGAAGGCATTTATGAATGTGTTCAACATTTATTCATCATTCCTCCCACATTTATAAACCATTTACTAATATTTTTTAGCTCCTAATCTAAAATTGAGCGCTATTTATGCTTTATAATACTTTATAAATGTGGTGAATGACCAGTGCTAATTTCTCATAAAAAGATGGGCATGCCATTAAGTGACATTCCAGCAGTACCTAGTAAAATAACAATCACACAACACAGGATGTTTAATACTTATACACATCTAACTACCTAGCTTCTAGCTTATACATGTCTAAATAACCTAGTTTACTAGCGTATACACATCTAAATAACTAGCTTTCTAGCATATACACATCTAAATAACTAGCTTACTAGCGTATACACATCTAAATAACTAGCTTACTAGCTTATACACATCTAAATAACTAGTTTACTACCTTATACATGCGTAAATAACTAGCTTTCTAGCTATACACATCTAAATAACTAGCTTTACAGCTTATCACAATTCCTAAATAACTAGCTTACTAGCTTTATACAGTCTAAAATAACTAGCTTCTTACTAGCTTATACAGTCTAAATACAGCTTACTAGCTTATACACGTTAAATAACTAGCTTACTAGCTTCATACAGCGTCTAAATAAATAACTAGCTTACTAGCTTATACACATCTAAATAACTAGCTTACGAGCTGCGCTGTTAACTTTACATTTATTTTAAATCAAGCAATCACATAAAAAATCCAATTTACTAAAGTTAGCTCGGTTAGTGGACGATGAGGATATTCTTACTAAGCCGTAACTACTCAGCTCAGAATACCTTACCTTCAACCTTACTAGAGATACTTGAGTCGCGACGTTGATTCATCATACTCCGTCCGTTTGTGTGTT
>NW_019943004.1:177603-184716 GCF_002910315.2 Salvelinus sp. IW2-2015 | reverse complement strand
TTCTTCTGTTGCGTCGCTTACTTGCTTGTCCTATCTTTCTCTGTCTCGTGCTACTTGTTGCTTGTCCTATCTTTCTCTTCTGCGTGATACTGTCTGCTTGTTGCTTGTCCTATCTTTCTCTGTCTGCGTGCTACTTGTTGCTTGTCCTATCTTTCTCTGTCTGTGTGCTACTTGTTGCTTGTCCTTTGTTGCTCTGTCTGCGTGCTACTTGTTGCTTGTCCTATCTTTCTCTTTCTGCGTGCTACGTGTTGCTTGTCCTGTGTTGCTCTTCTGTCTGCTATGTGTTGCTTGCCCTGTGCTTGTCCATGTTGCTCTGCATGTGCTCACTGCTCGTTGTGTTTCTGTATTGTTATTGGAATGGTTTTTAATAACCTGCCCAGGGACTGTGGTTGAAAATTAGCCCGCTGGCTAAAACCATCATTTTTACTGAAACGTTGATTAATGTGCACTATCCCTGTAAAAATAAACTCAAACTCCAGTGTTACAGATGTGGGAGTAGTGATGTAATAAATGGTAAACTATCAATACCTTACGAATGGTTTGTAAATGCCTCATGAATGGTTTATAAATGTCTTACGAATGGTTTGTAAATGCCTCATGAATGGCTTGTAAATGCCTTACGAATGGTTTATAAATCCTTTACGAATGGTTTATAAATCCCTTAAGAATGGTTTATAAATGCCTTACGAATGGTTTATAAATGCCTTACGAATGGTTTATAATTGCCTTACGAATGGTTTAAAAATGCCTTATAAATGGTTTATAAATGCCTTACGAATGGTTTATAAATGCCTTACGAATGGTTTATAAATGCCTGATGAATGGTTTGTTACGGTGTTACCGAACACTTCAGGTTTTTACTTGTAGAACATGTGTTGGTGCTGGATTGGTATATAATTTGCCGTGGTAATGGCTAATGGAAGGGCACAGGTTGCTCTATGCTAGCACTGGCCTCTTTGGATTATTCATAGAGCAATAGCAGAACACTGAACAGAAGCAGTAATGATGGCTTACGGCACAACAATGCACTGACTCACTCTGTGCCAAATCATAGTGAGAAGTGAGCGTGTCCTCCCGTCTGCACCAAGGTCAAACATGTCTCTTTCTCTGGGGTGTTGGAGTCAGTAGTTCACTCTCCCTCTTCCTCTGTGGTGTTGGAGTCAGTAGTTCCCTCTTCCTCTGTGGTGTTGGAATCAGTAGTTCACTCTCCCTTTTCCTCTGTGGTGTTGGAGTCAGTAGTTCACTCTCCCACTTCCTCTGTGGTGTTGGAGTCAGTAGTTCACTCTCCCTCTTCCTCTGTGGTGTTGGAGTCAGTAGTTCACTCTCCCTCTTCCTCTGGTTTGGAGTCAGTATTTCACTCTCCGACTCCTCTTGCGCGTTCATTCTCTTCCTCTGTGGTCTTGGAGTCCGTTAGTTCACTCGTCCCACTTCCTCTGTTGGTGTTGAGTCGAGTATTCACTCTCCCTCTTCCTCTGTGGTGTTGGAGTCAGTAGTTCACTCTCCCTCTTCCTCTGTGGTGTTGGAGTCAGTAGTTCACTCTCCATCTTCTTCTGTGGTCTATGAGGCAGTAGTTCACTCTCCCTCTTCTTCTGTGGTCTTTGAGGCAGCTGTTGAAGTCCTGATGGGAACAGTCATCCCTTTGGAATTGCCCTCAGCAGAAAGCAGATAGGTTGATTGAGTTCAGATGCTCTCCTATCGATCCCAACAACTGCTGCTGCTGCTGCTGCTCTGGGATATACTACCACCGACCCTCTGTGTCAACAGGAAAGAGCGGGATGGAGAGGGAGATGGGGGGGGGGGGAGAGACAGAAAGAGAGGTTACCATGGAAACCACCAGACTAACTTCATCTCAGCTTCTCTCCTCTCTCCTCTCCTCCCTCATCTCCTATCCTCCCTCCCTCCCTCTCTTCCTTCCTTCTTTCCAGCAGCAAGCAAAAAAAGAGCGAGAGAGCAATTCAGCAGCTCTACTCGCAGCTGCAATGTGTGCATTTTTATGCGTGCCTGTGAGAGAAAGTAATAGTTATGTTGAAAAGCTTTTGGGGGAAGCACTGCGCTCAGTAGCTGTCTTGCTAGAAGCCTAATGAGTGAGACGTGGCTGGAGTAAGTGACAGGGTAGCAACGGTCTCGGATGACTCCCAGTCACTTTAGGCCCTGATAGGCACCCAATTTGGGGAGCTCTTCCTCTCGCAGCCCGAGAGAGTGGCAGGGGGGATAGGAATGTGTGTTTCTGTGAAAGCGGAGGGAAAAGGATTGTGTGCTAAAGGATTCTGAGTGGTAGAAAAAGAGCAACATGACTGATATGGAGTGTGTGTGTGTGTCTCAGATTGAAATATACACACGTACACTGTGAGACATGTATTCTTTTGCACACATGCACTTATATAGACTCTAATGGCTGACATATCAACATCTTTCTCCAATGTTCTCATCTTCCCTCCTTGTTTTTCATTTTCCACTCTGTCTCGCTCTCTCTTCCTTCCTCTCTCTTCCTTCCTCTCATGTGAGAATATTATTCCAATGTTCTCCGTTAGTGTTTCATATTACACTGGTGAAGATGTCAAAGGACCTGTTTACAGTGCCTTGCAAAAGTATTCACAACCCTGGGCATTTTTCCTATTTTGTTTCAATGACGACCTGTAATTTAAATAGATTTTTTATTTGGATTTCATGTAATGGACATACACAAAATATAGTCCAAATTGATGAGGTGAAATGAAAAAAATAACTTGTTAAAAAAAGAGGAGAAAAGAAAAGGAAAAGTGGTTTATATATTCACCCCCTTTGTTATGAAGCTCCTAAATAATATCTGGTGCAAACAATTACCTTCAGAAGTCACATAATTAGTTAAATAAAGTCCACCTGTATGCAATCTAAGTGTCACATGATCTCAGTATATATACACCTGTTCTGAAAGGCCCCAGAGTCTGCAAGACCACTAAGCAAGGCGCACCACCAAGCAAGAGGCACCATGAAGACCAAGGAGCTCTCCAAACAGGTCATTGATAAAGTTGTGGAGAATTACAGATCAGGATAGGATTATAAAAAAATATCAGATACTTTGAACATCCCACGGAGTACCATTAAAACCATCATTAAAAAAATGACAGAATATGGCACCACAACAAACCTGCCAAGAGAGGGCCGCCCACCAAAACTCACAGACCAGGCAAGGAGGGCATTAATCAGAGAGACAACAAAGAGACCAAAGATAACCCTGAAGGAGCTGAGGAGCTGCAAAGCTCCACAGCGAAGATTGGATTATCTGTCCATAGACTACTTAAGCGTACACTCCACAGAGCTGGGCTTTACGGAGACGTGGACAAAAAAAAGCCAATGCTTAAAGAAAAAAATAAGAAAACACATTTGTGTTTGCCAAAACACATGTAGAGACTCCCCAAACATATGGAAGAAGGTACTCTGTTGTCAGATGAGACAAACATTTAGCTTTTTTGGCCATCAAGGAAAACGCTATGTCTGGAGCAAACCCAACACCTCATCAACCCGAGAATACCATCCCCACAGTGAGCATGGTGTGGCAGCATCATGCTGTGGGAAATTTTTCATCAGCAGGGACTGGGAAAATGCGTCAGAAATGAATGAGTGATGGATGGCGCTAAAATACAGGAAAACTCCTGAGGAAACCTGTTTCAATCTTCCAGAGATTTGAGACTGGGATGGAGGTTCACCTTCCAGCAGGACAATGACCCTAAGCATACTGTTAATAAGCAACACTCGAGTGGTAAGGGGAAACATTTACATTGCTTGGAAGGCCTAGTCAAAGCCCAGACCTCAATCCAATTGAGAATCTGTGGTAGTGACTTAAAGATTACTGTACACCTGCAGAACCCATCCACTGAAGCGAGCTGGAGCAGTTTTGCCTTGAAGAATGGGCAAAAATCCCAGTGGCTAGATTGCCAAGCTTATAGAGACTACCCAAGAGACTTGCAGCTGTAATTGTAGGCAAAGGTGCTCTACAAAGTATTGACTTTGGGGCGTGAATGGTTATGCACGCTCAAGTTTTATGTTTTTTTTTCTGTTTTTCTTGTTTGTTCGACAATAAAAAATATTTTGCATCTTCAAAGTGGTAGCATGTTGTGTAAATCAAATGATACAAACCCCCCAAAATGTATTTTAATTCCAGGTTGTAACAGCAAACAAAATAATAAAAATGCAAAGGAGGTGAACCACTGTATACCCCTACGTGCGCACACACACACACCACACACACACACACACACACACACACACACACACACACACACACACCACACCACACACACACACCCACACACACTTAATAAATGGTGTGTTTAACGTCACAGTGGCATTCCAATTCATCCCAAAGGTTTTTATGGGGTTGTGGTCAGGGCTCTTTGCAGGCCAGTCAAGTTCTTCCAGACCGATCACTTTTTCTGTATGGACCTCGCTTGGAGCACGGGGGCATTGTCATTGCTGAAACTGTTGCTACAAAGTTGAAGCACATATTGTCTAGTGTCATTCGTATGCTAAGATTTCCCTTCATTGATCTAAGGCCTAGCCCGAAACATGAACCCCCATACCATTTATCCTCCTCACCAAACTTTACAGTTGCCCTATGCATTTGGGTAGGTAGCGTTCTCCTGGCATCTGCCAAAACCTAGATTCAGTGTGCTGCCAGATGGTGAAGCGTATTCATCTCTCCAGAGAACGCTTTTCAACTGCTCCAGGTCCAATGCGCGGAGCTTTACACCACTCCAGCCGACGCTTGGCATTGCACATGGTTATGTTAGGTTTATGCAGCTGCTCGGCCATGGAAACCCATTTCATGAAGCTCCCGATAAATAGTTATTGTGCTGACGTTGCTTCCAGAGGCAGTTTGAACTTGTTAGTGTGTTGTAACCGAGGACAGACAATTTTTACATGCGTACACCAAGGTGTGGGCAATTCCAGTCCTCGAGGGCCTGATTGATGTCACATTTTTGCCCCAGCCCCAGCTAACACACCTGACTCCAATAATTCACCTAATCATTGATCTTCAGTTTGAATGCAGTTTGGTTAATCAGCTGTGTTTGCTTTAGGATGGAGAAAAAGTGTGACACCAATCAGGCCCCAGAGACTGGAGTTTCCACTGCTTGTGCTACATGTTTAGCACTCGCCAATTCATACCTGTCTCTGAAGCTACACCAAGGGTTACTCTGTGAACGTCGTGTAGCTTGGCCTACCACTTCGCAGCTGAGCCGTTGTTTCTTCCGTAGACGTTTTCACTTCACTAATAACAGCCACTTCACAATTAACAGCCACTTACTGACCGTTGGCAGCTCTAGCAGGGCAGAAATTTCACAAAACTGACTTGTTGGCATAGGTGGCATCCTTTGACGGTGCCACTTTGAAAGTCACTGAGCTCTTCAGTAAGGCCAATCTACTGTCAAGTGTGTGTTTGTTTGATTGCATGGGCTGTGTTTGATTTTATACACCTCTCAGCAAAGGGTTGTGACTGAAAATAGCCAAATCTACTAATTTTAAGGGTTCCACATACTTTTGTTTATGCAGTGCCTCAAAAGTATTCAGACCCCTTGACTTTTTCCACATTTTGCTACATTACAGCCTATATTCTTAAAATTGATTAAATCGTTTTTTTCCCTCATCAATCTACAGACAATACACCATAATGACAAAGCAAAAACGTGTTTTAGACATTTTTGCTAATGTATTTGTGTTTAGGCCTTATGACTATTTGTAAACTGCTTACCAATGTAATTAGAGCAGTAAAGGTAAATGTTTAGTCATACCCATGATATACGGTCTGATATATCACGGCTGTGCCAATCAGCATTCAGTTATAGACACCTTCATGTGTATTTTTTTAATTTATGAACAGAAAATAAAAATAAAACATTTGTTTTATTTTACAGAGTACGAATGTTACTGTCCCCACTACAACAAATACATACTTAAATAATTCTAATTTTGACCTTGAAAAATGTAATAGAAATACTCTAGACCCTATACATTCCAATGTAGGACTGCTCTTTCTGAGGACTACAAATATGGCCGACCGTTTGCTTCAACACCTCTAATTGGCCAATACATACCGTCAGCAATACAGGTTTATATGCATCATTGCACTTAACCTATTCAACCCATACACATCACCCACAATGTAAAGAAACCATATATCCCCACCACATGAAGCCAACAAAATTGTATGTACTGTTTAATTGGTCTGCCTAAAATCAATAATGTGAGTGTAAAAAAAAGTATATAAATATTGTTGCAGCTTCACCGCCGAGTCGGAAAGGGAGAAAGAGGAGTGGATTGAAGCATTCCAGGAATCGATAGCCGAAACGCCTCCTCGATTACGAGTGGAGAAAGACCTGGTCAAACGAGTCACCAGATTCGTGGACTCGGGTCGTCGCAGCCGAATGGGCCTCCATCAATCTGGGGTTGTCATCTGTAAGAAGTTGCAGTACTAAAGAGACTGTCGCTATGCCAATATCACTCTCAAGTTTACATTCCTTTATTATCTAGCCTTCTATCTATAGACACTACTTCCACTCCCTCCATACCTCTCCTTCACACATGCATCCCTTCTGTCTCTTTTTTCCCTTTCTGCTTCCCTTCTTCTTCCATTCTCCGCCCGTCTTTCTCTTCGTTCCCCTCCTCCTTCTTGCTCTTCACTTAACTGATTGATAGACTCTGTTGACATGAAAATGGAGTCGACTCCTCTGCCTCACTTTCACCAATGAACCAGGGATGGGTGGACGGAGGGGAAGACAACCATTTCAGAGAGAGATGGAGAGAGAGAAAGAAAAAGGAAGAGAACAAGCAGGGAGAGAATGAGAAAGAGATAAAGAAGAGAGAGGTAGCGCAGAGGAAAAGAGAAAAGGAGCTCACCGATCTCATGTGTTCCACCGAGGAAGACTATTAAGAGCTCATGTGTACACCACCAGAGGAACTATTAAGAGTCATGTGTTACACCACGAGGAAGACTATTAAGAGACTCTATTGTACACCACCAGTAAACCTATAAGAGTTCAGTGTACACACCGAGAGAGACTAGAGGATAGTCACAGCGAGACATTAGAGCTCATTTTCACACGAGAGAAGACTATAAGAGCCGATTGACAAGAGAAG
>NW_019943004.1:171759-173533 GCF_002910315.2 Salvelinus sp. IW2-2015 | reverse complement strand
TGGTTGTGTGTACTGTATTAGATTAGACTCCCAGTACATGGGTTAGATGGTAGTACTGTATTAAGAGACAGATTCCTCGCCGTGCAATGGAGCTAGTAGTCATTAGGTAGAACAGATCTCCCAGTGCATGGTGGTAGTATGTATTAGATAGATCTCCCAGTGCATGGTGTAGTATGTATTAGATAGATCTCCCAGTGTGATGGTGGTAGTATGTATTTAGACGATAATCCCAGTGTCATGGTGGTTAGTAATGTATTAGATAGAGTCTCCCCAGTGCATGGTGGTAGTATGTATTAGATAGATCTCCCAGTGTATGGTGGTAGTATGTATTAGAATGATCTCCCAGTGCATGGTGGTAGTGTATTAGATAGATCTCCCAGTGTATGGTATGTATATGTATTAGATATTACCCCAGTGTTATGGTGGTTAGTATGTATTAGATATATACCCAGTGCATGGTGGTAGTATGTATTGAGACAGATTTCCCAGTGCTATGGTGGTAGTAGTGATTAGATTATACCCCAGCTTGGCCATGGTTGGTTAGTATGTATTAGAGACAGAATTTTCCCAGTGTATGCGGTGTAGTATGTATTAGACAGATTCTCCCAGTGCATGGTGGTAGTATGTATTAGATAGATCTCCCAGGTGCATGGTGGTAGTATGTTTAGATATATACCCCAGTGCATGGTGGGTAGTATGTATTAGATAGATCTCCCAGTGTATGGTGGTAGTATGTATTAGATATATGATTACCCAGTGCATGGTGGTAGTATGTATTAGAGACAGATCTCCCAGTGCATGGTGGTAGTATATTTTAGACTAATCCATTATGAAATTGGAGTCTTGGTGACTTAACCTTGTCTTTTAGATTTGTTTAAGAGGACACCACCTTTGTACACAAACACACACACAGGCACGTAGGACTATGCACACTCTCACACACACATGTATGCTAGCAAACACACACTTAAACACACAACTCTTCATTCTCCCATTCTCTCTCCTCAGGGAGGTCTCAGATACCCTGTCTTTGTCATATGTTTTAATTCAACGCGTCACCTCTCTTTATAACCCATGTAATTGGTATTCCTCAAGTTTCCGTCGCAGCTTTTTCAAGCGGTCCTTAATTTTTTTCATTTACAGGAATGTTTAATATTATCGACTCATGCGGCTGAGGTGAGCTGCGTAGGGCAACGTCAAAATGAGTAAGCCATCCTCGGACAGACCACTCGCCTTAAATTACCCAACCAGGTTTGGAAAATCAATGACAAAAAGGCTTTTAATTAGGTTTCGGGTGTTACAGACAATAAAGTTAATTATAGAACTAGAAGAGGAAACTATCAAGGCACAAGGCAAGACCCAAATGCAGAGACAGATGATTGGAGTCTTACAATGTTTAATAATCCAAAGGGGTAGGCAAGAGAATGGTCGTGGACAGGCAAAAAGGTCAAAACCAGGAGTCCAGGAGGTACAGAGTGGCAGACAGGCTCGTGGTCAAGGCAGGCAGAATGGTCAGGCAGGCGGGTACAGAGTCCAGAAACAGGCAAGGGACATAACCGGGAGGACTAGAAAAAGGAGAATACAAAAAGCAGGAGAACGGGAAAAACACGCTGGTTGACTTGGAAACATACAAGACGAACTGGCACAGAGAGACAGGAAACACTGGGATAAATACACTGGCACAGAGAGACAGGAAACACAGGGATAAATACACTGGCACAGGGAGACAGGAAACACAGGGATAAATACACTGGCACAGAGAGACAGGAAACAC
>NW_019943004.1:162157-171734 GCF_002910315.2 Salvelinus sp. IW2-2015 | reverse complement strand
AGACGCAGGGTAGTGGACTTACTAGTAGACCAGGTCTATAGGGTAGTGGACTATGTAGACCAGGGTCGTTAGGGTAGGACTACTGTAGAGCCAGCGTCTGATAGGGTGTGAACTACTGTAGACCAGGTCTATAGGGGTTAGTGGACTACTGTTGACCAGGTCTATAGGGTAGTGGACTACTGTTTGACCAGGGTCGTATAGGGTAGTGGACTACTGTAGACCAGGGTCTAATAGGTAGTAGTGGACTTACTGTTGACGAGCGTCTATAGAGAGTAGTGGACTACTTACCAGGGTAGTGGAACTACTGTGACCAGGGTCTATAGGGTAGTGGACTACTGTTAGAGCAGGGTCTATAGGTAGTGATACTTGAGACCAGGGTCTTAGGTAGTGGACGACTGATAAACCAGTGGTCTTATAGGTAAGTGGGGGATTACTTGTAGACCAGGGCAGTGGACTACGTAGTTCCAGGTATGGAGCTACTGTAGAGCAGGTCTTAGGGTAGTGACTCCTGTAGATCAGGCGTATGGAACTACTGTAGACCAGCGGTAATGGACTACTGTAGACCAGGGTCTATAGGGGTAGTGACTACTGTAGCCAGGTCTATAGGGTAGTGGACTACTGTAGACCAGCGTAGTGGATACTGTTGACCAGGTCTATAGGGTAGTGGACTACTGTAGACCAGGGTCTATAGGGTAGTGGACTACTGTTGACCAGGTCTATTAGTTGGTAGTGGCATACTGTAGACCAGCTATAGGTAGGTAGTTGACTACTGTAGGACCAGGTCTATAGTCGGTAGTGGACTACTGTACACCAGGGTCTATAGGAGTGAGACTACGTTGACCAGGTCTATAGGTATGGACTACTTGTAGACCAGGGTCTATAGGGTAGTGACGTACGGGAGACCAGGGTGGTGTACTACTTGTAACCAGGTTCTTATAGGGTAGTGGACTAACTGTTTGACCAGGGTCTATAGGTAGTGGACTACTGTAAGACCCAGGTCTATAGGGTAGTGGGACTACTGTAGACCAAGCGGTAGTGGACTACTGTAGGACCAGGGTCCTATAGGGTGTGGACTACTCGTAGACCAGGGGTCTATTAGAGGTAGTGACTACTGTAGACCAGGGTAGTGGACATACTGAGACCAGGTCTAGTAGGTAGTGGACTACGGTGACCAGGGTAGTGGACTACTGTTAGACCAGGGTAGTGACTACGTAGACCAGGGTCTATAGGGTAGGGGCTACTGGTAGACCAGGGTCTATAGGCTAGGACTACTGTAGACCAGGGTAGTGGACTACTGTAGACCAGGTCTATAGGGAGGGCCTACTGCTAGACCAGGGCTATTAGGGTAGTGGACTACTGGTAGACCAGGGTCTATAAGATAGTGGAACTTACTGTAGACCAGGGTCTATAGGGTAGTGGACTACTGTAGACCAGGTCATGGGTAGTGGACTACTGTAGACCAGGGTCTATAGGGTAGTGGACTACTGTTGACCAAGGTAGTGGACTACTGTAGACCAGGTCATAGGTAGTGACTACTGTGAGACCAGGGTTTATAGTGGGGTAGTTACTACTGTAGACCAGGTAGGGCTACTGTAAGACCAGGGTAGTGGAGACTCTTTACCAGGTAGTGGACTACTGTTGACCAGGCGTCTATTAGAGGAGCTGGACTACTGTTGACCAGGGTAAGTGACTACTGTTACCAGGGTCTATAGGGTAGTGGACTACTGTAGACCAGGGTCTATAGGGTAGTGACTACTGTAGACCAGGGGTATGGACTACTGTAGACCAGGGTCTATAGGGTAGTGGACTACTGTTGAACCAGGGTATTGGGGTAGTGGACTACTGTTAGACCAGGTCTATAGAGTGGACTATCTGTTGACCAGGGTAGTGGACTACTGTAGACCAGGTTCTATAGGTATGACTACTGTGACCAGGGTTATAGCGGTAGTGGATACTGTTGACCAGCGGCAGTGACTACTGTAGACCAGGGCTATGTAGTGGACTACTGTAGACCAGAGCGTCAATAGAGGTAGTGGAACACTGTAGACCGGGTCTATAGGTAGTGGACTACTGTAGACCAGTCTATAGGGTAGGGGACACTGTAGGACCAGGGGTATGTACTACTGTAAGACCAGGTAGTGGAACTACTGTTACCAAGGGGTAGTGGACTACGTGACCAGGGGTCTATAGAGGAGTGGACTACTGTTGACCAGGTATGACTACTGTTACCAGTAGTAGTGGACTACCACTATAGGGTAGTGGACGCTTGTTGACCAGGGGTAGGACTAGCTTGATAGACCAGGTCTGAGGGTAGTGGACTACTGTAGACCAGGCGTTCTATAGAGTAGTGGACTACTGTGACCAGGTTGTGGACTACTGTGACCAGGGTCTATAGGGTAGTGGACTACTGTGACCCAGGGTCTTGAGGGTAGTGGAACTACTGTTACCAGGTCTATAGGGGAGTGGGACTACTGTAGACCAGGGTCTATAGGTAGTGGACTACTGTTGACCAGGTCTATAGGGTGTGACCTACTGTAGACCAGGGGTCTTCTATAGGGTTTAGTGGACTACTGTTGACCAGGGTCTATAAGGTAGTGACTACTGTAGACCAGGGTCTATAGGTAGTGGACTACTGGAGACCAGGGTCTATAGGGGTAGTGGACTACTGTGTAGACCCAGGTAGGACTACTGTAGACCAGGTCCTATAGTTAGTGACTCTTGTAGACCAGGGTGCTATAGGTAAGTGGACTACTGTAACCAGGTTCTATAGGTAGTGGCTACTGTAGATCAGGTCTATAGGGTAGTGACTTACTGTTAGACCAGGGTCGATAGGGTAGTGATACTGTAGAACAGGGTCTATAGGGTAGTGGACTTACTGTAGACAGGGTCTATGGTAGTGGACTTACTGTAACCAGGTAGTGACTACTGTAGACCAGGTCTATAGGGTAGTGGACTACTGTAGACCAGGCGTCTATAGGTAGTGGCTCCTGTAGACCAGTAGTGGACTACTTGTTGACAGGTTTCTATAGGGTATCTGGACTACTGGTAGACCAGGGTTCTAGTGGAGGGTTATGACACTGTTGACCAGGGTAGTGGATACTGTTACCAGGTACTGACTACCACTAGTAGGGTAGTGACTACTCGTTGACCAGGGTAGTGGACTACTGTAGACCAGGGTCTTGAGGGTAGTGGACTACTGTAGGACCAGGTCTATAGAGCTAGTGGACTACTGTTGACCAGGGTAGTGGCTTTAGCTGTTGACCAGGTTCTATAGGGTAGTGACTACTCGTTTGACCAGGTCTTGAGGGTAGTGGAACTACTGTTGACCAGGGGTCTTATAGGGTAGTGGACTACTGTAGACCAGGTCTATAGTAGTGGACTACGTGAACCAGGTCTATAGGGTAGTGGACTACTTGTTAGACCCAGGATCTATAGGGTAGTGGACTACTGTTGACCCAGGGTCTATAGGGTAGTGGACTACTTGTAGACCAGGGTCTATAGGGTAGTGGACTACTGTAGACCAGCTAATGGGTAGGACTACTGTAGACCAGGGTAGTGGACTACTGTGACCAGGGTCTATAGGAGTGGACTACTGTAGACCAGGTTATAGGGTAGTGGACTACTGTAGACCAGGGTCTTATAGGTAGTGGACTACTGTAGATCAGGGGGTCTGATATGTAGTGGACTACTGTTAGACCAGGGTCTATAGGGTAGTGGCTACGTAGACCAGGGTCTATGTAGTGGACTACTGTAGACCAGGGTCTATAGGTAGTGGACTCCTCGTAGACCAGGGGGTGTGGACTTACTGTTGACCAGGGTCTATAGGGTATTGGAACTTACTGTAGCCAGGTCTATAGGGGTGTTGGACTACTGTGACCAGGTATGAGACTTACTGTAGACCAGGGGGGTTAGAAAAAAACTGTACTTTTTGTAAATAGGGGAACCCCCCCAGGGTCTATAGGGTTGTGCACACTGTAGACCAGGGTCTTTAGGGTAGTGGATACTGTAGACCAGGGTCTATAGGGTAGTGAACTACTGTAAGACCAGGGTCTATAGGGTAGTGACTCTGGTTGACCAGGGGTCTATAGGGTAGTGACTCTGTTGACCAGGGTCTATAGGTAGTGGACTACTGGTAGACCAGGGTCGTATAGGGTAGTGGACTACTGTTGACCAGGGTCTATAGAGTAGTGGACTACTGTTGACCAGGGGGTAGTGCACTCTTGTACGACCAGGGGGTCTATAGGGTAGTGGACTACTGTAGACAGGTCTATAGGCGTAGTGGAAACTACTGTAGACCAGGGGTCTAGAGGGTAGTGGACTACTGGAACAGGTCATAGGGTAGTGGACTACTGTAGACCAGGTCTATAGTAGTGGCTCTGTAGACCAGGGTCTATAGGGTATGAACTACTTGTGACCGGTCTATAGGTACTGGACTACGTAGACCAGGTCTATTGGGTAGTGGGACTACTGTTAGACCAGGGTTATAGGGTATGGACTACTGTTGACCAGGTCTAATAGGTAGTGGACTACTGTATAGACCAGGGTCTTATAGGGGAGTGGAGCTACTGTTAGACCAGGGTCTATAGGGTACTGGCTACTGTAGACCAGGTCTATTGGGGTTAGTGACTATGTAGAACCAGTCGTGAGTAGGTAGGACTAGCGTGGTTGACCAGCGGTCTATAGGGTAGTGACTACTGGGACCAGGGTCTATACGGTACGTGGACTACTGTATATCATGGTCTATAGGGTTAGTGGACTACTGTTGACCCAGGGTCTATTAGGTAGTGACTACTGAGACCAGGGTCTATAGGGTAGTGGACTACTGTTGACCAGGTCTATAGGTTAGTGGACTACTGTAGACCAGGGTCTATAGGGTAGTGGGGACTACTGTAGATCAGGGTATTATAGGGTAGTGGACTACTGTTTGACCGGCGTTCTATAGGGTATGTGGACTACTGTAGACCAGGGTAGTGGACTACGTAGACCAGGTAGTGGACTACTGTAGACCAGGTAGTGGACTACTGATTGACCAGGGTCTATTAGGGTAGTGGACATTGTAGACCAGGTCACACAAGGTCCTTTGTAGTACCCACTGTAAATACGTGATGTTGTTTAATATCAGTGGACAGGAGAACATTTCCCATAATAATAATGATTTGATACCCAGAGCGTGTCTAAATAGACTCCAAATAATACACAATACGTAATTTGTTAAAACAGGGAACACGAACTCCAGATTCATAACAGGTTGTGCTAGAAACAGTCCAACTCAGAGGCAAGCACAGTAAAAATAGTAGTATCAAGGACTCCATGTCCTGTTTCATTGCTCTTGGTCCCAGAGGAACACTTGATCCAGCGGCCATACTTCTTGAACATGAAAATATGCTTGTATTTTCAAAAAGCTTAGCAGTTCAACGTAATAATAGTAGAGTAAACAGTCACAGGCCCAGATAATTTAAACCCTCCCTAAACAGGGCACAAGGTGAACCCAGATGCAGACACAGGAGATCTCCTAAGCCAAGTACAACATATGTATTCAGGGCACAAGGTGAGACCCAGTGCAGACAGGAGGTTCCTAACCAAGTACACATTATGTAACAGGGGACAAGGTGAGACCCAGATGCAGGACACAGGAGAGTCATCCTAACCAAGTACACATATGGTATCAGGCAAAGGTGAGAACAGATGATGCAGACACAGGAGATCCTAACCAAGTACACAGATGTATTCAGGCACAAGGTGAGACCCAGATGCAGACAACCGAGGAATCTTCTAACAATACAACAGATGTGATCAGACACAAGCGGAAGAGAACCAGATGCAGACACAGGAGAGTCTCCTAAACAAGTACCATATGTATCAGGACACAAGGAGAGAACCAGATGCAGACACAGGAGGCAGATGGTTGGACTCGTAGAGATGTTTATTGATTCAAAATGAGTAGGCAAGGAGATGGCGTGGACAGGCAACAAGGTTCAAAACCAGTCAGAAGTCCAGAGGTACAGAGGTGGCAGACAGGCTCGGGTCAAGGCAGGCCGAAGGTCAGGCAGGCGGGTAACAAATGAGTCCAGAACAGCCAAGGGGACAAACCGGAGAGGACTAGCAATAAGAGTATACAGGAAAAGCAGGAGAACGGGAAGACACATGCTGGTTTGACTTGGAAACATACAAGACGAAAACTGGTACAGAGAGACAGGAAACACCTGGATAAATAACTGGCACAGAAGAGAGGAAACACAGGGATAAACACTGGACAGAGGAGACAGGAAACACAGGGATAAATAACTGACAGAGAGACAGGAAACACAGGGATAAATACACTGGGCATAGAGAGACAGGAAACACAGGATAAATACAACTGGACGAGAGACAGGAAACAGGAAAAATACTGGTACAGGAGACAGAACAGGGATAAAATACACTGTACAGAGAGACAGGAAACACTGGGATAAATACACTGGCACACGAGAGACAGGAAACACAGGGATAAATACACTGGTACAGAGACGGAACAACAGGATTAAATACACTGGTCAAGAAGCAGGAACACAGGATAAATCACACTGGCACGAGACAACGGAAACACGGGATAAATACACTGGCACAGATGAGAAAGGAAACACAGGGATAATAGGCAACTGAACGCCATGGAGAACACTAAGAAAGCACAGGATGAATAAACACTGGCCAGAGAGACAGGAACACAGGGATAAATACACTGGCACAGAGACAGGAAACACAGGGCATAAATTACAACTGGCACAGAGAGACAGGACAGACAGGGATAGAATACAACTGCACAGAGAAGCAGGAAACACAGGGATAACTATAACTGTCAGAGAAGACACGGAAACACAGGGATAAATACACTGGTACAGAGAGGACAGGAAACACAGGGATAAATACACTGTGCACAGAGAGACAGGAAACCACAGGATAGATGACACTGGCCAACAGAGAGAACAGGAAAAACACAGGGAAAATACACTGGTACAGAAAGACAGGAAACACAGGATAAATACACTTGCTACAGCTGGCACAGAGAGACAGGAAACACTGGGATAAATACACTGGCACAGAGAGACAGGAAACACTGGGATAAATACACTGGCACAGAGAGACAGGAAACATTGGGATAAATACACTGGCACAGAGAGACAGGAAACACAGGGATAAATACACTGGCACAGAGAGACAGGAAACACTGGGATAAATACACTGGCACAGAGAGACAGGAAACACAGGGATAAATACACTGGGGAAAATAAGAGACACCTGGAGGAGGTGAAGACAATCACAAGGACAGGTGAAACAGATCAGGGCGTGACAGAAACTCTAATGATAAGACTAATGATTAAATGATTCCAGATTGTCTTCCTTTTCTTAATGCGAGTAGAGAATGAAAGGGGGAGAGAGAGAATAGACAGTTGATGCGTGTAGCCCTGCTCTGATGTCGTGGTCTGTTATGCTACTGGGATCGCTCCTTGGCTTCCCGTTAGGAAGTGGTGTGTCCAGAATGGTGTTTTAGAACCAAATTTTTTCTCTCTCTCTCTATCTCTCTCTCTCTCTCGCTCTCTCTCAATTCAGTTCAATTTCACTGTAAGGGCTTTATTGGCATGGGAAACACATGTTTATGTTGCCAAAGCAAGTGAAATAGATAAACAAATGTGAAATAAAAAATTAACAGTAAACATTACACTTACAAACGTTCCAAATGAATAAAGACGTTTCAAATGTCATATTTTCTGCAAATAGTTTAAGTACGAAATATAAAATAAATAAACATAAATATAGGTTGTATTTACAATGGTGTTTGTTCTTCACTGGTTGCCCCTTTCTTGTGGCAACAGGTCACAAATCTTGCTGCTGTGACGGCACATTGTGGTATTTCACCCAGTAGATATGGGAGTTTATCAAAATTGGACTTGTTTAAAAAAAAATTGTGGGTCTGTGTAATCTGAGGGAAATATGTGTCTAATATGGTCATACATTGGGCAGGAGGTTAGCAAGTGCAGCTCAGTTTCCACCTCATTTTGTGGAGAGGTCTGCCTACGGTGGCCTCTCTCAATAGCAAGGCTAAGCTCACTGAGTTTGTACATAGTCAAAGCTTTCTTTAATTTTGGGCAGTCACAGTGGTCAGGAATTCTGCCAATGTGTACTCTCTGTTTAGGGCCAAATAGCATTCTAGTTTGCGCTGTTTTTTGGTAAATTCTTTCCAATGTGTCAAGTAATTAACTTTTTGTTTTCTCATGATTTGTTTGGGACTAATTGTGTTGTTGTCCTGGGTCTCTGTGGGGTCTGTTTGTGTTTGTGAACAGAACCCCAGGACCAGCTGGCTTAAGGGACACTTCCCCAGTTTTATTTCACTGTAGGTGATGGCTTTGTTATGGAAGATTTGGGAATCGCTTCCTTTTCAGTGGTTGTAGAATTTAACGGCTCTTTTCTGGATTTTGATAATTAGCGGGTATCGGCCAAATTCTGCTCTGCGTGTATTATTTGGTGGTTAACGTTGTACACAGAGGATATTTTTACAGAATTCTGCATGCAGCGTTTGAATTTGTTTTTTGTCTCGTTTTGTGAGTTCTTGGTTGGTGAGCGGACACCAGACCTCACAACCATAAAGGGCAATGGGCTCTATAACTGATTCAACAATTTTAATTGGCATGTCGAATTTGATGTTCCTTTTGATGGCATAGAATGCCTTTCTTGCCTTGACTCTCAGATTGTTCACAGCTTTGTGGAAGTTACCTGTGGTTCTGATGATTAGGCAGAGATAGGTATAGTGTTTTGTGTGCTCTAGGGCAACGGTATCTAGATGCATTTTGTTTTCATGGTCCTGGGAACTGGACCTTTTTTGCAAAACCATTATTTTTGTCTTACTGAGATTTACTGTCAGGGCCCAGGTCTGACAGAATCTGTGCAGAAGATCTAGGTTCTGCTGTAGGCCCTCCTTGGTATCTAAATAATCTCCTACCCACCAGCTCGCTCCACTCCGTTCAACCTCCATCTCCAGCTTGCCAGAATACCTTACATCAAAGCTCTCTGCCCACTTGCTCCAGATACTACCATCTAACATCAAACGTCTCCGTACCTCCACCAGCTCGATTTCTCCAGATACTACCGTCTAACTTTCAGGCGCCTAACTTTAGAGAGGCTAGGCCCAGGAACCGGGTGCTGACCTGGACCGACACACAGCGACACACACACCACACACCACACACACACACACACACCACACACGGGGTTCAGATGACAAACAGACAAGACAGCAGATACATAGAGGGCATGTGCGGGGGCGACGTTTTACTGCTCTTAATTACTCTCTAGTTGCAGAATTCTTTACAGGGCGTCAACACAGCTAATTGAAATGAAAAGCAGAGAAAGAGAGAGAAGAGGCCAGTTAATTGCTAATGATTCATGAGTAAATTAATTGTGTTTGTTGGTCGTCGTTGTTTATGAGGGTGAACTGGAGGGTTAGGTTGTTATCGTTTTTAGATGGATGATAAAATAAACATATTGAGGGAGAAGAAGAAGAAAGATGATAATGCATATGGGACAGGAGTCTCTAGCTCTCTTT
>NW_019943004.1:157337-158598 GCF_002910315.2 Salvelinus sp. IW2-2015 | reverse complement strand
GTTAGACGGTAGTATCTGGAGCAACGAGCTGGTGGAGGTACGGAGACGTTTGATGTTAGACGGTAGTATCTGGAGCAACGAGCTGGTGGAGGTACAGAGACGTTTGATGCTCCAGATCACAAGGAATGTGTTCAGGTTCTTCCTGTGGAAGTTGTGGAATGTGGAGAGGGCGTTTTAGAAAGCATGGCTAGGGTTATTTTACCACATACCTTTAGTTTGGCTTAAGTAATATGATTTGGGATTATGCTTCTATACTACAGACTTTCAGTGACTACAGTAGCTTATTACTATAAAACTAAGTTCTCAAAGACTTAACTGATAAAATAAAGTTTTAATATATAATATTTGAATATAATACTTTTAGTTTTAAAGTAAAGTTTTAATGTTATTCAAATGTTACACGATTGTTCTCTGACGGTTTCAGAGAGTGCAGTTGATACTTCGCCACTATAATAGTTAATTAGACATCTGACCTCTGCCCTCTGACACCGCAGCTCTTTCTGGAGGTGGGAAATGAGAACGCCAACAGCTTCTGGGCGGCCAGCCTGCCCCTGGAGGAAGAGCTTCACATGGGGGCGTCGCCCGAGCAGCGGGCCACCTTCCACCGCAGGAAGTACAGAGAGAGGAAGTACCGGAGGGTCCTGGAAAGCCTTCACGACCAGGAGCAGCTCAATCAGGTAGAAACTGAACTGGTATAATCATGTGGGAACTGGCTATACACTATACACACTAACTGGGTGAAACTGGGTGAAACTGGGTGAAACTGGTTGAAACTGGGTGAAACTGGTTGAAACTGGTTGAAACTAGGTCAAACTGGGTGAAACTGGGTGAAACTGGGTGAAACTAGGTCAAACTGGGTGAAACTGGGTGAAACTGGTTGAAACTGGTTGAAACTGGGTGAAACTGGGTGAAACTGGGTGAAACTAGGTCAAACTGGGTGAAACTGGGTGAAACTGGGTGAAACTGGGTGAAACTGGTTGAAACTGGTTGAAACTGGTTGAAACTAGTTGAAACTGGGTGAAACTGGTTGAAACTGGGTGAAACTGGGTTCATATTTCTAGTTTAGTAATTTTTCCCAAATGCGCAAAAGCCTCTAGTGTTTCTGTACTTTACACTAAGAAGTAAACCAATCTAACTGACAAAAGAAAATGTGCTTCACGTGTGCCGTCTCCATGTATAATAACATGGTTTAGTTATAACCCCTCTCTCCATAGTTAGTCTCCATGTATAATAACATGGTTTAGTTATAACCCCTCTCTCC
>NW_019943004.1:152368-157312 GCF_002910315.2 Salvelinus sp. IW2-2015 | reverse complement strand
ATAGTTGTCCCTCTTTGTATAATAAATGGTTTAGCGTTATAACCTCTCTCCACTAGTTAGTCTCATGTATAAATAACATGGTTTAGGTTTATAAAACCCGCCTCTCTCCATAGTTAAGTCCTCTTTGTATAATAACATGGTTTAGTTATCAAAACTCTTCTCTCATAGTGTCTCCATTTATATAACATGGTTTTAGTTATAAAACCCCCTCTCCATTAGTTAAGTACTCTTTGTTATAATAACATTGTTTAATAGTTATACCCCCTCTCTTCCATAGTTAGTCTCCATGTTATAATAACAATGGTTTTTAGTTAAAACCTCCCTCTCTATGTTAGTCTCTTGTATAAATAAAGGTTAGTTTCGTCTCCTTTCCAGTTCAGTTATACATGTGGGGTTTCACCTTCCCTAGTTTCCATGAAATAACGTTTAGTTAACTCTCTATAGTAGTCATATAACTAATGGTTAGTTTTATACCCCTCTCACCATAGTTAGTCTGCTTTGTATAATAAATGTTTAGGTTAATGTGTTTGTTACGCCTGTAGATAGGTGGATTAATTTTGGCCCCACCATCGAACCAAAGTGTGTTTAAAGAACTCCCGGTACTGGAGCCTGTAAAAGGCTGAGTTTACACCTGCGTCAGCGTTTACACAGATCCAGTCGCTCGTGCTTATTGTTTTTGGCCGAAAAAGAGAAAGGATTAAAGGGAATGAGAGGTAGCGGGAGAGAACGAGAGATTCTCATTAAATGGAAAGTGGGATTAGGAAACCACACAAAAAATGCTATCAGTTCGGTCTCTCGTCAGGGATTTACTCATGTTGTGTGTGTGTGTTGTGTGTGTGTGTGTGTTGTGTGTGTGTGTGTGTGTGTGTGTGTGTGTGTGTGGTGTGTGTGTGTGCTGTGTGTGGTGTGTGTGTGTGTGGTGTGTGTGTGTGTGTGTGTGTATGGTGTGTGTGGTGGTGTGTGTGTGTTGTGTGTGTGTGTGTGTGTGTGTGTCTTGTGTTTGCGTGCAGCGTGGTGGTTAGCATTGGTGCTTACAAAAATACTTGTGAATGTTGCGTGTTCAAGAGTGGTTAGACGAGGGTGTAGGAGAGAGAAGTGTTGAAGGGAGAGAGGAGAGGAGAGGAGAGGAGAGGAGAGGCGAGAGGAGAAGGAGAGGAGAGGAGAGGAGAGAGAGGAGAGGAGAGGAGAGGAGGAAGAGAGGAGAGGCGAAGAGCATAGTAAGTGGTATCAGGTGAGGAGTAAGCAATAGGAGAGCCATGGTAAGTGAAGGAAAAGAAAAGGAGAGGTGCGTGGAACTTGTTTGGTCTTCTCCATCTCTCTCCATCTCTCTCCATCTTCTCCATCTTCTCTCTGTCTCTCTTCAATTTTTCTCTCATCCTCTCTCTCTCACTTCTAACTTCTGTCGCATCTTCTCCTCTTCGTCTTTCATCTTCATCTCTACTCTGTCTCTTCTTTTCTCTCTCTCTCTCCATCTCTGTCCCATCTCTAATCTGTCCTCTCCATCTCCTTGTCCATTTCTCTCCATCTCTCTCTGTTTTTCTCTCTGCCCCTCTCTCTGTCTTTCTTCCATCTCTCTCCTCTCCCTCCATTTTCCTCCATTTCGTTCTGTTCTTTCTTATCTCTCTCTCTGGTCTTTTCTCCTCTTCTCCGTCTCTCTCACATCTCTCTCCATCTTTCTGTTTCTCTCCCATCTCTTCTCCTCTCTGTCCATCTCTCCATGTCTCTCCATCTCTCTCCTTCTCCCCCAGCGAGTCTCTCTTCTCTCTTTCCCATCTCTCCATGTCTCTCTCCATCTCTCCTCTGTTCTGTCTCTCTCCAACTTTTATCTCTTTTCCATCTCTCTCTGTCCTCTCCGCGTCTCTCTCCGTCCTTCTCCCATCTCTCTCTCCCCGTCTCTCTCTCTTTCTCAATGTCTCTCCCTCTTCTCTCGTCTGTCTCTTTACTGTCTCTCTGTCTCTCATCCTCCCATGTAAAAGCGACTCAACACAGCTGTGATTCGGGACCCCGTCTTTCAGAGAAATCATATACACACTGAAATGACTGCACGTGGGTTGATATGTGTGGTTGTATTCTTCCCACGTCTCTATTTCTCCCTCTGTCTCCTCTCTCTCCTCTGATGATGAATACAGGGTATGGGATGGGATGAACACGTGGTGTGGGATGGGATGATACTGTGGAATGGGATGATAAGTGATGGGCATGGGAAGTACAGTGGGTATGGGAATGGGATGATACAGGGGTATGGGAAATTGGGATGATCAGTGTAAGGATGGATGATACTGTGGTAGGGGAATGGATGATAAATGTGGAAGGGAATGGGATGATACAGTGGTATTGGGAATGGGATTATACAGTGGGTATGGGATTGGGATGATACAGTGGTATGGGATGGGATGATACAGTGGTATGGGAATGGGAGATACAGTGGTATGGGAATGGAATGATACAGTGGTATGGGAATGGATGATACTGTGGTATGGGAATGGGATATACTGTGGTATAAGGAATGGATGATATGTTGGTAGGAGAATGGGATGATAAGCGAAGAAAAGGCAACAGTAAACATGTCAGAATGTATACCACACGCCCCCTTGGCTAATTGAGATATTGCTTGTGATTAATACCATTTCAGTACATTACTCATATGTCTTAGCTTTCGACCATCAGTGTTATTTTGTAAATGCCCGATCTCTCTGGCCAAGACGCTGACTTTCACCACGGTTTTGTCAAACTCGGTCCGGTGCTGTCAGATATTCGCGTGTGACTCAAAGTACTGTATGTCTTCCTGTAGTGCTGAGCGATTACATGCGTGTTTGAGGTCTGTTCGTTTCCATTATCCTAAAAAAAAAATCACCCGGTTTTTGATTCCCTGTTCCATTTTTTATTTTTTTTTTTTACATTAAAATGCACTATGCTTATGTGGGTTGAATGCTGTAACAACACAGCTATTCCTTAACCTTAATAAAACAAGTTCCCCATTGAATTAACCATCATTTATTTCACATGTAATTTCTTTAAAAAATTTTCAGTTGTTTTATTACATCTTAGTTTTATTTGATTGTCTTTATTTATTTAATTCAAGTCATTTTCTTCCATTTCTTAAGAGCTTGCTGCTCTGACAACATCACTATTTTAGTACGTTCTACAAAGTAATAAGACATACTACTATTGACGCTGAATACCAACTATAAATCACTTAGATATGTATTTTCAAGTAGAGATACTGGCGACACAACAGCTGCTCTCTTAATCCCTCACAGATCCGTGCATCGTGTTTTTTTGCACTGAACATATAGATATTAGACTGTTGGAAACTACAACTCCTACTACATTTCACAGTTAGGCTGGATCTGAATTTAATCTCTAGAGAAATCTCAACTCCCTACTACATATTTCAACAGTTAGGCTTGATTCTGATTGTATTTTAGAGAAACTATACAACTCCCTACTAACATTTCAACAGTTTAGGCTGGGATTCTGATTTTATTTCTAGAGAACTACACTCCCATCTAATTTTCAAGTTAGCGCTGGATTCTGATTTTCTCTAGAGAAACTACAACTCCTAACTACATTTCACAGTTTGAGGGCTGGATTGATTATCTATATCTCTCAGAGAAACTACAACTCCCTACTACATTTTCAACAGTTTAGCTGGGATTCTGATTTATCTTCTAGAGAACTACCAACTCCCTACTTACAAATTTCAGTTTTAGGCTGGGATCTCTGATTTAATTCTCTTGAGAACTGGTGCAATGTGCACATTGAGGCTCACGAGGAAACAATTCAAAAAAAAAAAAAAAACAAAAATGGAATTCAAATAATTGAACGGCATCGGGCTCAATTATTGTTTAAGAAAAACAAAATAACGGACATTCGTTAATCGGCTCAGCACCAACTCCCCAATTTCGTGTTTATAGGGTGAGGAGTAGCATAGGAGAGCCATGGTAAGTGGGAGGAAAAGAAAAGGAGAGGTGGGTGGAAATGTTGGCTTTCTCCATCTCTCTCCATCTCTCTCCATCTCTCTCCATCTCTCTCTGTCTCTCTTCATCTTTCTCTATCTCTCTCCATCTCTCTCTGTCGCTCTTCATCTTTCTCTATCTCTCTCCATCTCTCTCTGTCGCTCTTCATCTTTCTCTATCTCTCTTTGTCTCTCTCCATCTCTGTCCATCTCTATCTGTCTCTCTCCATCTCTCTCCATTTCTCTCCATCTCTCTCTGTTTTTCTCTCTCCCCTCTCTCTGTCTTTCTCCATCTCTCTCCGTCTCCCTCCATTTCTCTCCATTTCGTTCTGTTTTTCTCTATCTCCTCTCTCTGTCTTTCTCCATCTCTCTCCGTCTCTCTCCATCTCTCTCCATCTTTCTGTTTCTCTCCATCTCTCTCTCTCTCTCCATCTCTCCATGTCTCTCTCCATCTCTCTCTCTCTCCCCATCTCTCTCTCTCTTTCCATCTCTCCATGTCTCTCTCCATCTCTCTCTGTTTCTGTCTCTCTCCAACTTTATCTCTTTCCATCTCTCTCTGTCTCTCTCCGTCTCTCTCCGTCTCTCTCCATCTCTCTCTCCGTCTCTCTCTCTTTCTCCATGTCTCTCCCTCTCTCTCTCTCTGTCTCTTTCTGTCTCTCTGTCTCTCATCCTCCCTATGTAAAAGGACTCAACACAGCTGTGATCGGGACCCGTCTTTCAGAGAACAATCATACACTGAACATGACTTGCCACCGTGGGTTGTATGTGTGTGTCTGTATTTTCCCTACGTCTCTATTTCTCCCTCTGTCTCTCTCTCTCTCTGATGATGATACAGTGGTATGGGAATGGGATGATACAGTGGTTTGGGAATGGGATGATACTGTGGAATGGGATGATACAGTGTTATGGGAATGGGATGATACAGTGGTATGGGAATGGGATGATACAGTGGTATGGGAATGGGATGATACAGTGGTAAGGGAATG
>NW_019943004.1:92484-152343 GCF_002910315.2 Salvelinus sp. IW2-2015 | reverse complement strand
AACAATCATACATCTGAGACATGACTTTGCCGACCGTGTGTATTGTGTCGTCTTGTCTGGATTTTCGCCTACCGGGTCTCTAGTTTCTCCCTCTGTTCTTCTCTCTCGCTCTGATGATGGATTACGAGTGTATGGGAATGGGATGATACATTGGTTTTGGAATGGTGATGATACTGTGGAATGGGAATACAGTTTGTATGGAATGGATGATGACATGGGATGGGAATGGGATGATAACATGTAGGGAATGGGTATCACGTGTAAGAATTGATGATACTGTGTCAGATGGGATAATACTTTGGTAGGAATGGATATACAGTGGTATTGGAATGATTAGTAGCATGTATGGGCAATGGGATGATTACAGTTTGGTTATGGAATGGGATAATACAGTGGTATGGGAATGGATGTACAAGTCGTATGGGAATGGGATGATACAGTGGTATGGGAATGGATGATACTGTTGGTATGGGGAATGATATACTGTGGTAAGGGAAATGGGATGATACATGTGGTAAGGAATGGGATGATACAGAAGAAAAAAGGCAACAGTAAAATCTTCAGGAAATGATACCACGCCCTCCTTGCGGCTATTGAGATATTCTTGTGATAATACATTTCAGTACATTACTATATTACTTGCTTTACACCAATCAGTGTTATTTTGTAAATTGCCGGATCTCTCTGCAAGACGCATGATTTCACCCAGGTTTTGTCAAACTCGGTCCGGTGCTGTCGATTATTGCGTGTGATCTAAAGTACTGTATGTCCTCTCTGTAGTGCTGAGCGATTACTGCTGTTTGAGGTCTTGTTCAGTTTTCTCCATTATTCTAAAAAATAATCACGGTTTTTTGATTCCCGTTTCCATTTTTTTTTTTTTTACCTTATGCACTATGGCATTAGTGGGTGAAATGCTGTTAAAACAGACTTAAACCATTATACAAGTCCATTGTATAACATCAATTTAATTCACATTAACATTTTACTTTAATAAAATATTTCAGTTGTGTTTATTACATTAGTTTTTATTTGATGTCTTTATTATTTAATCCAAGTCATTTTCTCATTTCTATAGAGCTGCCTGTCTGACAACATCACTATTTTAGTAGTTTCTACAAAGTAAATAAGACAACTAACTATGACTGCTGACAAATACCAAGACTATAAATACTTAGTCATTATTTTCAAGTAAGATACCTGGCGAACAACAGCTGCTCTCTAATATCCCCTCACGTCGTCATCGTTTTTTTTGCACATAACTCATAAGAATTATTAGACTGTTGGAAACTAAACTCGCGCTACTAACATTTCACAAGTTTAGGCTGGATCTGACTATCTCTAGAGAAACTACAACTCCTACTACATTTCACAGTTTTAGGCTGTGATTGATTTATTTCTAACGAAAACTACAACTCGCCTACCTACATTCACAGTTTAGGCTGAGATCTTCGATTTATTTCTAGACGAAACTACAAACTCCCTACTACATTTCACAGTTTAGGCTGGATCTGATTTATCTCTAGAGAAACTAAAACTCCTACATACATTTTCAACAGTTTGGCGGATCTGATTTATCTCTAGAGAAACTACAGAACTTCCCTCACTACAATTAACAGTTTAGGCATGGATTCTGATTTATTTCTAGGAAACTACAACTCCCTAACTACATTCAACAGTTAGGCTGGATCTGATTTATTCTCTTGAGAAACTGTGCATGTTGCACATTGAGCTTCACTAGGAAACAATTCAAAAAAAAAAAAAAAAAAATGGAATTCAAATAATTGAACGCATCGGTCATTATTGTTTGAAAAAACAAAAATAAACGGACATGTGTGTTAATCGCTCAGCACCAACTCCCCAATTTCATCATTGGTTGGACAACTACTGACTACATGAAATCTCTCTCCTATGCTGTGAGTGAACGAGAACAACAAGCCTTCGTTGTTTGTGTGGTTTTATATATGTTTTAAATATGGTGTCTGTTTCCTGTGGCTTATAGATGCCTAGCTGATTTTAGAGCCCAACCATTATGTGTATGGATAACGTTTGCTTTGTGTGAAAATGTGGTGGGTGGCCAAAGGTTGTTTGTTGTGGCGTGCGTGCGTGCGTTGCGTGGTGCGTGTTTTGTGTGTGTGTGTATGATATTACATGGCGTGCTGAGCCCTCCACTTTCAGTCCTTCCTTGTTTCTGGCGGATGATAAAGCGCCGGCTCTGTACGTGGCCTCACTTTCCAGTCCTTCCTTTTTTCTGGCAGATCGATAAACGCGGTGGCTACGTACGTGCCTCACTTGCAGTCCTTCCTTGTTTCCTGGCGGATTGAATTAAACGCGGTGGCTCTGTACGTGGCTCACTTTCATCCTTCTTGTTTCTGGTCGGATTGATTAAAAGCTCGGCTCTGTACGTGGCCTCACTTCAGACCTTCCTTGTTTTTGCAGATGATAAAACACGTCGACTCTGTAACTGGGCAGAATTACACTCTCACCATTCCACACCTCTGCCTCTCCTCTTTGGTGTTAGGGGATACACTATTATGTTTATGGACAGAGCGAGAGAGATAGAGAGGGGGAGAGTGAGGGCGAGAGAGAGGGGACGAGAGAGAGGGCGAGAAGAGAGAGCGGAGAATGAGGCCGAGAGAAGCGGGGGCGAGAGAGAGGGGGCGAGAGAGTGGGGTGAGAGAGTGGGTCTGAAGAAGGGGAGCGAGAGAGGGGGGGCGAGAGAGAGGGGGCGAGAGAGAGGAGGCTCGAGAGAGAGGCGAGAGAGTGGGGGCGAGAGAGAGGGGGCGAGAGAGGGGGAAGAGAGAGAGAGAGGGAGAAGCGTGAGGGCGAGAGGAGGGAGCGAGAGAGATGGGGGCGAGAGAATGGGCGCGAGAGAGTGGGTGAGAGAGTGGGGGTGAGAGAGTGGGGTGAGAGAGGGGCTGAGAGAGGGGAGAGAGAGAGGGGAAGTAGGGCGAGAGAGAGGGGGCCGGAGAGAGAGAGAGATCCCATTTTAATGGGTGGCTGAGATAGGCATTTTTCCCCTTGCCAAAAAGTGGTTCTCTCAACAGCCTTTTAACAGTATTCATTGGATCTCACAGCCCAATTTCAAATAGCAAATGCTTTTCTATCCAAGTGTGACACTCAATATACCTCAATAACGTTCATTTATTCCAATCTCTTCTCCTGTGTTGGGGATGTGTTTGTGAATAATTGTTGCTTGGCTATTAGGTTGAAACATCTGTCGATGTGCCTTTTAGCAAGGAGCTTACCCTAATTGCTCCTGTAAGTCGCTCTGGAATAGAGTGTCTGCTAATTTTCTCTCTCTCTCTCTCTCTCTCTCTCTCTTCTCTCGCTCTCTCTCTTCTCTCTCTCTCTCTCTCTCTCTCTCTCCTCTCTCTCTCTCTCTCTCTCTCTCTAGGCGCTGTGTGCTGCTGTGGTTCTACCTGATGTGTTAGAGACCATGTCGTTGGTGTTCAGTGGAGCTGATGTGATGTGTGCTACAGGAGATCCAACCTACTCGACTCCCTACCTTTTGGCCCAGAGGGCAGGGCAGAGGCTGCAAATGGAGTTCCTACACCACAACAAGCTCTCAGGTAGATAGCTGTGTCTGTGTGTGTTACCATACCGTCGTGTGTTGCTAATCTCTATGTGTGTGGGCATGTGCATCACGTCTGTCAGCCTCTGAGTGTGCATTCAGAGAAAGGGGCGTCTTAAGTCATCATACAAAGCACATTGTCATCCGCCAGCAATTCAGCCACACATTGGACACTCTTTGTACTGCCACAAACAGGGGAAATAACAGCTCATTGATACGCTATTCAGGCATGACAGTCCTGTCTCTCACATATAAATCTGTGAAAAGGCCGTTCAAAGTAGTGGCTAGATTTTGGGTGTTTTATGAAAGCACAGATAAGCCCAGTCCAGCTCCTTCCTTCCTTCCTTCCTTCCTTCCTTTCTTTCTTTCTTTCTTTCTTTCTTTCTCTCTTTCTCTCTTTCTTTCTTTCTCTCTTTCTCTCTTTCTCTCTTTCTTTCTTTCTTTCTTTCTTTCTTTCTCCCTCCACACACAATCAGGATGTTGTATTTTTTACTTTACAATCCAATCATGTTTGAAACTCTCACTCATGCCAGCCTTCCCAGTCATAAAAGTGCAGTGAGAGACGTTATATTTCTCCCCTCATTCTCATGAGTAGAGAGCGAAGGCAGGAGCGAACAAAGGGAGGCGCTTTATGAAAGGAGATAGAGAAGAATAAAATACCTCTCCGTCGTCTGCTCTCTCCGCCGTTTCCTCCGCAGAAGACCGATATAAGGGTAATTCCCTTAGCTTTCTGTAGTAGGATGCATGTTACAGATGTGTTGCGCTGTTATGATTCCCCCATGACGCACATGTTGTGCTCGGATGGTTCCTTGCGGGGCGTAGTGATAAGAGTGAATTAAGTCGAGGAGCGACAGAGCCGCTCTGTCGGAAGGAAGGACATACTTTCCCAGGGACCTTGATTTGCATAATGTATGCACTGCGTCTATGCACACTCTCCTGCTCCGAGGCTGTTAAGGCCTACTAACTGCCTTTTTGGGTCACCTGGTCGCCATGGCGATGCCCATTACTCGGAGGTGTGCACACTCCCTCGCGCACAGGCGAAAACAGACAGACACACGCACATACACACAGAAACATACAATTTCTTCACTGTCGTCAAAGGTGTGTGTGACAAAGATACGTGTGTGTGTGTACGCGTGCGTGCGTGCGTGCGTGCGTGCGCACATACAAACTTAAGTTGTCCAATCAGATATTGTTGTTGTCACGGTGACACACTGTGTGTTGTGCAGAGTAAATTCATCACGGAACGTCTCCGCTCTTCTCATCCCTTCTGGGGGGCTCATTTAGAGCTTCCTCTCCGACGTTCCCCCAACGTCAGGCCAACGTTAAGAAACCCCCCTGTGTTCCTCTGTGCTGAGCGCTGGCCTCGTTAGGCTGAGCACTGGCTCCCTGAGTCGGTTGATAGGGCCAATGTTGACTGTCTGAAGCGATGTCTCTTCCTGGTTTTGGCAATAGTGTAGGGCCGGATCGATAATGTCAACCCTGCTTTATTGTCTAGTAAACCAACAATGACTGTTGTCTCAAAACTGGGAGATCATTTTTAGAGGTTCCTCCTTTGGAGCTAAACAGAGAGTTTGGAGTGTATCCTAGTGTGTGTGTGTGTGTGTGTATCCTAGTGTGTGTGTGTGTGTGTGGTATCCTAGTGGTGGTGTGGTGTGGTGTGTGTGTGTATCCTAGTGTGGTTTGTGTGTTGTGTTCATCCTAGTGTGTGTGTGTGTGTGTGTGGTGTGTATCCTAGTGTTGTGTGCGTATCCTAGTGTGTGTGTGTTGTGTGTGTGTGTGTATCCTAGTGTGTGTGTGTATCCTAGTGGTGGTATCCTAGTGTTGTGTGTGTGTGTGTGTGTATGTGTGTATCCTAGTGTGTGTGTTTGTGTCCTAGTGTGTGTGTATCTTAGTGTGTCCTTGTGTGTGTGCGTGCGGATGTTGTCACAGTGTCCTGTGCCGAAGGCCAGGGTCACAGACAGACTGTTGTGGTTTTGGATCGTTACAGGACCGTTACTCTGCCGACCGTCCCGGCTCTGATAGCTAATTGGAAACTCTGTCATGTCACCTCCCTCACTGGGGAGTTGGCCAATCAGCACAGCCGAGAAATAGGCTATGACTACCAACAAAAAAACACAAACAGGACAGAGCTACAGAGCCAGCATTTTACATTGTTATCTAAGGAGCCCAAAGGGACTGTTTAAAGGGCCAAACACACACTGTAACACAGGGTCTCTCGCTAAGCAGCAACACCTATTGGAACGGATGCTTTCAGATTCAGTAAACACAGAATATGTTACAGTAGCTAACGACTTTACTTGTTTTGTAGTCCTGTTGTTTACCTGCCAAAGGTTGATGGGTAGTGGTCCCCTCTGAGTCGACTTTGAACATAATTGGAAGCTCCAATTCTAAAAATGCCTGTGTGAGATTCACATCAGTGAGTAGCCCATGGAGAATCAGGATCTTAAGATCACAAATAATCACCATTTCGGGAATCTCCACATCGGCGTTTGACTCTCATAGCAGTTGCAGGTCTTTTCATTTTAGAGAGATGTGAAGCTGCAAAGGGCATGAGAGGGGGATGGAGGGAGGAGGGGAGGTTAGGTCCTTCAATTAAAAGGATTTCAATTGAAGTAATTTTACCTTGTTTGATGAGGGGGCTCGGGTAGGTGATAAAATCTCTTGAGGTATAACTAGGGCTCCTGCAAAAAAAAAAAAAAACAAGCATTGGAGCTAATTGAATTTGAAAACGATAAGGTTGAACGTGGGGAGCTCTTAAAAGAAGCAAGAGGGAGTGAGAGACAGAGAGAGTAAAAGAGAGTGAGAAAATTAAAGGAGAGCGAGAAGAAAACGAGAGAGAATATAAAAAATAAAAAAAACGGTGTGTCGTGCTGGAGAAAGAGGCAGCACTGAGGATTTCTTTCATTTATCAAGAGACTCGAGAGTTTTTCACTCTGCCTCAAAACTTTCCCGAAACACCTTGTGCGAATAACCTTGGGATTAAACGCCTGAGCGACAGCAATAAATAAATAGATGAATGAGTGCGTCAATAAATAAATATATAAATACAACGGTAGATATTTGAGTAAAGAGGCACAGTTGGGATTAGTGTTATCAATAAGCTCCTGAGGAGGGACTCAAAAACATCCCAAGGTGCTTTGCAGGAACAACAAGCCACCAAAAAAACACAAATAAGCAGAAGCATTGAAATAAAGTTACATTTAATCCAATGAATCAACGATGGGCAAATTATTTGGTCATCTTTACCAGTAGGCCTTCTTTCATTCTCTAAACCCCCTTACTGCACTACTACTGGTTTAGAGAGATGGAACAGTTACTACTGGTTTAGAGAGATGGAACAGTTACTGCTGGTTTAGAGGGATGGAACAGTTACTACTTGGGTTTAGTAGAGAGTGGAACAGTTACTGCTGGTTTAGAAGAGAGGAACAGTTACTGCTGGTTTAGAGAGATGGAACAGTTACTACTGGTTTAGAGAGATGGAACAGTTACTGCTGGTTTAGTGAGATGAACAGTTACTGCTGGTTTAGTGATGGAACAGTTACTGCTGGTTTAGAGAGATGGAACAGTTACTACTGGTTTAGTGGGATGGAACAGTTACTGCTGGTTTAGTGGGATGGAACAGTTACTGCTGTTTAGTGGGATGGAACCGTTACTGCTGGTTTGAGAGATGAAACAGTTACTACTGGTTTAGAGGGATGGAACAGTTACTACTGGTTTAGAGAGATGGAACAGTTACTGCTGGTTTAGAGAGATGGAACAGTTACTACTGGTTTAGAGAGATGGAACAGTTACTACTGGTTTAGTGGGATGGAACAGTTACTGCTGGTTTAGTGGGATGAAAGTTACTGCTGGTTTAGTGGGATGGACCGTTATGCTGGTTTAGAGAGATGAAACAGTTACTACTGGTTTAGAGGGATGGAACAGTTACTACTGGTTTAGGAGATGGAACAGTTTACTGCTGGTTTAGAGAGATGGAACAGTTACTACTGGTTTAGAGAGATGAACAGTTACTGCTGGTTTAGAGAGATGGAACAGTTACTACTGGTTTAGGAAGATGGAAGAGTTACTGCTGGTTTAGAGGGATGGAACAGTTACTGCTGGTTTAGAGAGATGGAACAGTTACTACTGGTTTAGAGAGATGGAACAGTTACTGCTGGTTTAGAGAGATGGACAGTTACTACTGGTTTAGGAAGATGGAAGAGTTACTGCTGGTTTAGAGAGATGGAACAGTTACTACTGGTTTAGTGGGATGGAACAGTTACTACTGGTTTAGGAAGATGGAAGAGTTACTGCTGGTTTAGAGAGATGGAACAGTTACTGCTGGTTTAGAGGGATGGAACAGTTACTGGTGGTTTAGAGGGATGGAACAGTTACTGCTGGTTTAGAGAGATGGAACAGTTACTGCTGGTTTAGAGAGATGGAACAGTTACTGCTGGTTTAGTGAGATGGAACAGTTACTACTGGTTTAGAGGGATGGAACAGTTACTACTGGTTTAGAGGGATTGAACAGTTACTGCTGGTTTAGAGGGATGGAACAGTTACTACTGGTTTAGAGAGATGGAACAGTTACTGCTGGTTTAGAGAGATGGAACAGTTCTGCTGGTTTAGAGAGATGGAAAGTTACTGCTGGTTTAGAGAGATGGAACAGTTACTGCTGGTTTAGAGAGATGGAACAGTTACTGCTGGTTTAGAGGATTGAACAGTTACTGTTGGTTTAGAGGGATGGAACAGTTACTACTGGTTTAGAGGGATGGAACAGTTACTGCTGGTTTAGAGAGATGGAACAGTTACTGCTGGTTTAGAGAGATGGAACAGTTACTGCTGGTTTAGAGAGATGGAACAGTTACTGCTGGTTTAGAGAGATGGAACAGTTACTGCTGGTTTAGAGAGATGGAACAGTTACTCTGGTTTAGAGAGATGGAACAGTTACTACTGGTTTAGAAGAGATGGGAACAGTTACTACTGGTTTAGTGGGATGGAACAGTTACTTAGTCTCTCTCTCTCTCATATCTCTGATGATACGTCTATGTTGAAGTTCTGTTATGTTGCACGTCTAGGCTCACTGTCTCTCTCTGTGTGTCTGTGTAGATTTCCCCAAGCTGGAGTCATCCTCAGAGACCAGTTCTCCGTCTGATGCTCCGTCCTTCATGGACGGCTTCCTCTACTGCTCCGCCGGTCCGGCCAAGGCCACCCTGGACAGGAGAGGCAGAGACGGTGAGTGGACCGACGCAACACTGACCTCCAGTCAGCTAGTCAATCAATCAGTCAGTTAATCCAACTGGCAGTTAATCAAATGTGTAGTCAGTGAAACCATTGCAATCGATCAAATGATGTCAAGTCGGTCAGTCAATCAGTATGTCAAACTGAGAATCAATACATCTATAAATCAAATAGCCTATCGGTTCAATCATTATCCAGTCCATCGAATGTACTCTTTGTTGGGTCCTTAAATAATCAGTTAGAGAGAGACAGAGGTCCTAGAAGGTTGTACCCATCTTTCTCCACAAAGCCTTCTAATAAAAATGTCGTTCTTGTGACAAGGCAGCATGGTTGAGAAACCTTCAGGTATCAAACTCTGCATATGCCCTTCATCAGACACTTTTTATCCAAAGCTACTTAGTCGTGTGTGCACACTTTCGTTAGCATACGGGCTGTCCTGGGAATCGAAATGACTTTCTTGGCATTACAAGTGCCATGCTCTACCAACACAGCTACTGAGGACCAAACACAATACAACGTCTATCCAGTAGATGGCGTCATATTTTACTGTCTACAAAACGACCTAAAACTCTCAACCGATCCCTCTGTTCCCCTGCTTCTCATCCGAGGTCGTTTAAAACTTTTAATCAGGCTTTTTTCCAAACTCGGCTGTACCTCCTGCGCCTGTTAGTCGTCATCCCCATCCTTCCTCATGCCTCCTATCCAACATCTGGAGCTGTTGCCCCTGGGTAATCAAGAAGACGGAGCCAGGTTTGGATGGCCCTCCTGGGACGGAAAAGAAGGGGAAGAGGGGGGGGGGGGACATGGCGCTCTATCTGCAACTGGCTGGATCTCATTCCTCCAGAGAGAGGGAGGAGAGGGGAGTAGACGGTGCTTCGGAAAGTATTCAGACCCCTTGACTTTTTCCACATTTTGTTACGTTACAGCCTTATTCTAAAATGTATTAAATATACACACAATACCTCATAATGACAAAGCAAAAACAGCTTTTTAGACATTTTTGCAAATGTATTAAAAACGGAAATATTACATTTAGATAAGTATTCAGACCCTTTACTCAGTACTTTGTTGAATCACCTTTGGCAGCGATTACAGCCTCGAGTCTTCTTGGGTATGACGCTACAAGCTTGGCACACCTACATTACCGTTCAAATATTTGGAGTCACTTAGAAATGTTCTTGTTTTTGAAAGAAAATTTAAAAAAATTGTCCATTAAAATTACATAAAATGGATCAGAAATACAGTGTAGAGTTTTTTAATGTTGTAAATGACTTTAATGTTGTAAATGACTGCAGATTGTTTAATGGAATATCTACATAGGCGTACAGAGGCCCATTATCAGCAACCATCACTCCTGTGTTCCAATGGCACGTTGTGTTAGCTAATCCAAGTTTATAATTTTAAAAGGCTAATTGATCATTAGAAAACCCTTTTGCAATTATGTCAGCACAGCTGAAAACTGTTGTCCTGATTTAAAGAAGCCAAAAAAATGGCCTTATTTAGACTAGTTGATTATCTGGAGCATCAGCATTTGTGGCTTTGATTACAGGCTCAGAATGGCCAGAAACAAATAACTTTCTTCTCAAACTCGTCACTCTATTCTTGTTCTGAGAAATGAAGGCTATTCCATGCGAGAAATTGCCAAGAAACTGAAGATCTCTTACAACGATGTGTACTACTCCCTTCACAGGAGTAATGGGCCTTTGTACGCCTATGTAGATATTCCATTAAAAATCTCCCCTTTCCAGCTACAATAGTCATTTACAACACTGACAGTGTCTACACTGTATTTCTGATCCATTTGATGTTATTTGAATGGACAAAAAATTCGATTTTCTTTCAACAACAAGGACCCCAAACTTTGGAAAGATAGTGTATATTTGGGGAGTTTCTCCCATTCTTCTCTGCAGATCCTCTCAAGCTCTTTCAGGTTGGATGTGGAGCGTCGCTGCTCAGCTATTTGCAGGTCTTTCCAGAGATGTTCGAGCTCAATTTCGAGTCTCATATCAAAGGGTCTGTTGCAATACATTTGCAAAAAAAAATCTAAAAAAACTGTTTTCGCTTTGTCATTGTAGTGTAGTGTGTGTAAATTGATGACGAAAACAATACATTATATCAATTTTAGAATAAGGCTGTAAAGGAACAAAATGTGGAAAAAGGGAAAGGGGTCTGAATACTTTCCGAAGGCACAGTATCCCCCTCTTTCTCTCCCCCCCTCCCCCCTCCTCCACAAGCCTCTCCTATATCAATAGAGAGAGTGAACAGTTGTGTAGATGGACGTCATATAGATACACCGTTGGGGAATTGTAAGAGCGAGTGGTCAAGGAAGCGTCCACATTTCTATCGTCCTCTGAGTGAGACATCGACAACATCGTACTAATGGTGGTAAAACAGTGAGCTTCATACTCTGTTCTGCTTTATGCTGATGAGTTTCAGTGGGGTTGGAAGCTGTATTAGCTAACAGCTTTGTGTAGAGAGCCACCTTATTAGAAATTCAATGGACTTTTGTTACAATATAAACTTTGCTGTTAGCCTTATACAGCTCTCTGTTTCTTTGTGCGGAAGAATACAGGGCTGTGGCGATCATTACATTTTTTCGGCCGGTGATTGTCACTTAAATAACTGCCTGTCTCACAGTAATTGACTGTTAATTAACATAAAACACATTTAGCATCTCCTGGCTTCCATGCATATCCTTTCTTTCCATTGATGCAGACCTTTGGAACATCTACATTTTAATACATCCATGTAATATAACCTACACCTTCACAATAAATCCATTCTTTATTTTAGACAGGTCTAAAGAGACATGAAGAAAATGTATGAAGAAAATGTAGTCTATTTCAGAAGAACAGAATAGCATACTCCGAGTTGTCCTTATGTCCTGATCTGGCTATGCTATATGGCTGTGGGCTTAACTATATGATTTAGCAGACAAGATTAGCTTTGAATTCCGTGGCATTATTTTATATTGTTTTATAGTTTGATGAATACAATTGAACATAGCTGAATAAAATAGAAAGGATTTTTTCTCCAAATTATTTGAGGGAGTGCACACATGCAGCTATTCTGTGAGTGCTTAATAAATAACAGGTACTCCGATATTGTCACGATCGTTACAAGGAAAGGACCAAGGCGCAGCGTGCGTAGAGATCCACATATTTTAATAAATTGAAACTCACCAAACAAAACAAGCACAAACGAAACGTGACGTTCTGGGCTGCTCACAGGCAGCTACACAATCACAAGATCCCACAAAGCACAAAGGGGAAAGGCTGCCTAAATTTGATCCCCAATCAGAGACAACGATAAACAGCTGCCTCTGATTGGGAACCATAACAGGCCAACAACGACATATAAACGCCTAGATGACCCGCCCTAAATCACACCCCGACCTAACCAACATAGAGAATAAAAGCTCTCTATGGTCAGGGCGTGACAGTACCCCCCCCCCCCCAAATTGTGCGGACTCTGGCCGCAAAACCTGAGTCAATAGGGGAGCGTCCGAATGGGCATCTACCGTCGGGGGCGGCTCTGGTGCGGAGCGAAGTGCCCACTCCGCTCGTGGACACGTCAATGGAGGAATTGGACCGTGGCTTGTCGCCGGAAGAACCAGACAGTGGGTCGTTGCCAGAGGAACCAGACCGTGAATCATTGCCAGACCGTCGCTGGAGGCTCTGGACCGCAGACCGTCGCTGGAGGCTCTGGACCGCGGACCGTCGCTAGGGACTCTAAACCGCGGACTGTCGCTGGAGGCTCCGGACCGTGGACCGTCTTAGGAGGTTCCGGACTGTGGACCGTCGTCGGAGGTTCCCGACTGTGAAAAGTCGCCGGAAGCTCTGGACTGGGAACTGTCGCCGGAAGTTCTGGACTGGGAACTGTCGCCGGAAACTCTGGACTGGGAACTGTCGCCGGAAACTCTGGACTGTGGAGGCGCACTGGAGGCCTGATGCGTGGGACCGGTACAGGTGGCACCGGGCTGATGACACGCACCTCAGGGCGAGTGCGGGGAGGAGGCACAGGACCTACTGGACTGTGGAGGCGCACTGGAGGGCGTGACAGATATGCTTAATTTAGAGTTATTTTTGTCAATTTAGTTGTGATACAAACGTTGGGCTATATGTTTAGATGTTTTATACATTCTAAGGCTGCATGATGCGACTCTAATGATGATTTGAAAATAGTTGCATGAAAGCCATGAGGTCTCCTTGTTTTTCTGAGCAAGCTGTACACACTTCATCAGTCTCTCATTCACAATTTGTAGAGCACTTGATAATGTCTCTAAGTTCCCGGTGGGCGGGGGGGGGGATTCCATTCCTTTTGCTGTCAGTCGCCATTGTGCCCTTGGACTGAATAATAATTATAATTCACTTCTCCCAGCTGGGTGCTCCGAAGCATGGCTCTCTGTCACGTGATCTGGTCTTTCTCACAGGCTAAAACAGACACATTGGGGACGCAACTGTGTGTGTCCTTATCCAATTCCAAGGCTCATTTTAAAGATATTGGAAGAACAGTCCACATTTACTTTTCGTAAGCCAACACGATGATTATGCCTAACAAACAGCAAAAGCACTAGCCTATGTCAATCTACTGTTACCCATAGTACAAAGGTTTAACTAATCTATTCTGTGTGAGAAATACATATTCCACACATAGTGTCGTGTCTCTACTATGGATTAAATGATATATGACGTGCTATTTTATCAAATCAATTCTCTGTAATTAATATTACCTGATTAAACTAATCATGTAAATGTAATTAACTAGGAAGTCGGGGCACATGTTCAGTCTCATCTGAACATTGTAGAATTCTTGGTTATCTTCACAAACCCTGGCTAACAAGTTGAATCAGCAGTACAACATTTGGTATAATTATTGATTTACTATTTCCGAAATAATCACACATGATTATATATACATATTACATATACACACGTCCCTAGTGAACAAAACCGATATGACGGCTGGTTACACAAAGAAAGAGGGTTGGGTTTTAATGAAAGAGTAGGAAGACTGAGGAAAAATGCTATCGTAAATACAGAATCTTATGCATTCTAAATAACCGCCCATTCGGAAAAGGAAAATGCGGATAGGTTGTTGTCTGTTGTCGTGTGGTAGAACGGATACGTTGTAGTACCCTGTCGTTCTGAAGAGATTGTCCATCCTTTCCTAAGCCACGTACGTTTACAGCTGCTGCTGATAACTCAACGTCTAGGATGTATCCCTTCTTTAGTGAATAAAAGTTCAAAGTTTATACCAAGTTTTCATACTCAGCTCATGCTATATTCTGGCTGGTGTAGTTGACATTCCTCCTTCCAGCGTGGTGATCGGCACCTTAACGTAGAAATTAGCCCTTTTAAACGTATGGACACCAGTCCTCACGTCGTCGGGAACTCCAGGTAGACTTTCGTCAAAGGGACATTGTAGTGGGGGAGAGCTTGTGTGTTTCATGGTTCTCAACCAATGTCTGTTCACTTGGGCGGGGCCACTGAGTAGGCATAGTTCACTTATGAATACAATTCTCTAATTTAAAAGCAAAAATTATATTTAATCTTTTCACAAATAGCTTCATGTTTAAACATTTAAATTGCACAACAATTCCATGTGAATCTGATAACTAGAATGTGTCGACTTTCCAAGATACAGTTTATGTCGTCCTATCATCAGATATAATGTCCCAGACAAAAACTGATCTGACATCATATTCTTTAAGTACCAACGGACACTTTCAACTGGTTGGATTACGGAAATATTGTTCTGTCCCCAACCTTTTGATGTTACCATACTCTATGATAACAAAGGTCTTTCCAAGAGTCCACTCGCTAGAGTAGAGAGAGAAAAGGGGGAAAGGTATTTCTAGGGTCATAAACCTCACCAACAAGGCAAGGTCATGATAATAGTCTGGGGCAGTTGTGGAATGCGATAGATACCAAATTAATACAACCACTAGCATCAAAAAAATTAAACGTTTTTTAAGCAATGAGGCTGAGGAAACAGATCAGAACACTTTGCTCAAAATGTTGATAAACTATGAGGCTATTTCTTCACATTATCAGCGAATCAATGCCACACAACAGTAGGCTATAAGCGTGAATGTTCCATTAGTGGGAAAACACCTCAAAACAAATGGGATTATGCATGTATTGCTTTTATTATACAGGTGCGTTTTTATGGTCAAAATTATTTTCCCCAAACTTGAAACTCATGTATGTACTGTATGACAGTTAGGCTCTACACCCCTGTAAAACGGATTAATGTGCTTAATTTGAATAAGTTATTTGGCCATTTTATTTGTGACACAAAGCAAAACATATAGACCTATGGGCTAGGCTACATGAGGTGTGCGACTATGACTTGAAAATGTCCCCCAAAAAAAGGCATGCGCTGGTTCTCGTGATCGGCTAATATTGTCACCCATCAGACTATTCTTCATTTAATCTTGTCTTTACATATACTAAATAATATATGAAATTAGTTTTGATTTTGAATGGACCATTATCATGCACCTGTCTCGAAACAGGGACAGGGGGGAAAATACATGTCATCTATGCACTGAAATAGCTCATGGAGGACACTTTTCCTGTGGTTCATTTTCATGCCAGCCAGGTAGGCAATATTCATGTTGTAAAGAGAAGCAATGTGCTTAATGTTAGGAAAGTTGAGAAATAAATATAGTAGGCCTAGCCTATAGAAAGCTGATGGGAACCTCCTCTTTTTATTAGCGACCATCATCACTCTGTTTCCTCCCGCAGTTGCATAGCCTATGGAAATGTTACGCAACATGAGCTGATGGATTCTCATGAAGTGTTTGATTAGATTCTCGATTACATTTGCATTGATGTCAGAGTGATTAGAGGGACAATAGAGTGCTGAGTACCAGGCAGTTAGGAAGTTTGGTAGGCTACTAATGACCAGCAGCTGTGTAATTTGTGTAATTTGACTGCTGTCTGCATGTCTGGTGACCGCTGGTGTGACAGTAATAAGGTCACCGTAACACGTACTCGTGGATACCATTTTAATGTCTCGGTGTCCAGTCAGAAGTAAGTTAGAGGTCGTTTCACGAGCCAATGCTAGCGATAGTTAGCAGCTTCCTTCAAACCTGGCGCAGAGACATAACACGGGTATCCAGGAGTTCATCTGACTCTGGGGAATTAGATAAAGGGCTTCGTTATCAAAATCCTCAACTATCCCTTTAATGGCGTGACTGTAGCAAGTGGCTATTGAAAAGGTAAAAGGGGCTGGCTTAAACTGTGCCTTTCATCTTCTGAAAACAGGAAGAGGAAGTGCTGCCTTTGTGAAAGGAGGGAGGGAGAGAATATATGTTTTAGTGTAGTGTACTCCTGGATGTCTTTAGAGCTTCTCAAGTTAATGGTTTAATGGTCTAATAGATACCCAACCACTCACTCACTCACCCACCCACCCACCCACTCACCCACCAAATTACTCACCCACCCACCCACCCACCCACCCACCAAATTACTCACCCACTCACCCATGGCTTGATGGTTTATAGATACACCACAGCTCTTATAAAATGTGTAAGGCAGCGATGGTGGTTTAATAAATGCACAGTGAGTAGTGGGAACGACTTTAAGTAGAGAACCTTCAGGTTTCTTCTCCTCTCCCAGAGACATCAACTCCAATAGGCAGCCTCTTTACCTCCCTCTCGTTGATGTGAGCTATATTGAGCAGACGGGGGCTCGAAATACATTTGGGGGAAATGTGTTTGGGTTTTACCAGAGACATACTTGGAGCTGGTCTTTGTTGATGGAAATGCAATGTTGTATAGTCCAATGTTCCAGTGGCAGTAGTCAAGCTACAGAAAATAGAATATATTGAGACACAATATGCCATGAATCACTTCTTCATTTGAGGTGAATGGTCGGTTGTTTGTGTTTCAAGGCAAAGTATTTACAGGTAACTACTGAGGTATAGCGAAATTGTAAATTAAGATGTTGTTTGTGTTCAAGGCAGTAGGGCTACTATATTCTACAATCCGCTAACAATGTAACGTCCAAGACCTAAGAAGATGAGATCGTGAATGTAATGGAACGCAAGTGCTCCTACTGTGTGTGCCCAGAACCCTGCTAACAGTATGTTCCACAGTGTAAGTGACCCGGGAGACACAAAACTTGAAGAACCGATAAAGAATGATGGTCGCGTTGTTTGTGTTCCAAGGCAAAGTATTACAGGTAACTACTGAGGTGAAAATGAGTTGCTAAATTTTTTTTCCCCTCAATTAATGACGCATGTCAAATAATAATAAATCACAATGTTGTAAGAGGTCAACATCAAGATCAGAGGCAAAGAGTAGTAAAATTACAGGTTAACTTACTGAAAGGTGAATGTTGGGTGTTATGTGTCTCGATAAAGTGTGCAAGGTTATGTCCCTATCTAGCCAAAACTATCAGTGAGGTGAGTTGGTTGGTTGTTTGTGTCAAGCACCGAATACGAGTTCCCAGAAGTTAAATAAACAGCCCAAAATTGGTCCTACAGGTAACTACTGGAGAGAGATTGAAACACAATCTGGACAGTAAGGACGTCGGTAACAGGATTCAAGGGTTCCCTCGAGAAATTATACATGTTGAAAGAAGAACTTGTCAAGCAAAGTAGGTTTACAGGTAAGTAAACTAGTTGAGCATCTGAGGACGTAGCAGAATGAGTCCCGATTTCCGAGCGTCGACGTGTTATCTTGGTGTATGGTCGCCTACCAAGTGCTCAGAGAAAGAAGGAAAGTAGTAGTATATAGAAACAGGAAGGTGAAAAACGTAACTTTAAAAGGTGGAAAATGTAGAATTCTACGAGGCGAGTTACAGTATATAATGTGTTAACTATACAAAAGGCCAAATATAAAGGAACAGAATCTTACAAACAGGCTAACTACTGAGGTGACAACAATCTAATGGAGACTGTAGCTTGGATCTTGTGTAAATACAATATTGGAGCGACAAGAGATGTTACAGGTAACTAACTGGACGTTCCGGGTGAATGGGTATAATCAGTGGTTTACATCTGGTAGATGTTCGAAGCCAAGACGTTTAACAGTGTAACTACTGAGGTGAATGGTTGCTTTAGTAAACTCTTGTGTTCAAGGCAAAAGGATTTTACAGGGAACTACTTAGTGAATAATAGTTGAGAACATTTGCTAGGTTGTTCAAGGCATGTTATAAAGTTCCAAAATGTTTATAACTAGGTAAAGTCTACTTGACGGTGAAATCTGTGCTTGTTTGTGTTCAAGGCAAAAGTATTTACAGAACTACTTTAGTGTTAATACTTGAAAAATGATTATTTAACACAACACCATAACAACCTTCCATACCTTTGTGATCGACATGATTGGATGTTTCTATGTTGTAGATGCGTGAAACAGAAAACCCAGTCTGGAGCGATGACAGTCTAAAGCTTAGACTCGGTATGAGTATGCCTCTCCCGATATAGGTGAACATGAAGTAGCTCACCCCAGTGGTCATGCAAAGGTTATTGCGAGAAGTGCGGAGGAAGGAGAGAAGCTGGAGGGTTATAAGTACAACGGAGGGAGGAGAACGGAGGGAAGAAGAGAGGAAGGTAAAAACTGCCTGAAAGAGTGAGTTGGCAGAATGTAAATGAACCTCTAATTTCTGATTAGTTTGTCTTTTCCCTCTGAGTGCTTCGTTCTAGTTCTGCACAGTAAGAGCTGCCACTGTCTGCCACAGTGTATCAGAGAGCTCTTCTCCTCTACTGTCTGCCACCAGTGTATCAGCGAGCTCTTCTCTCTACTGCTCTGCACATGTGTATCAGAGATCTCTTCTCTCTACTGTCTGCCACAGTGTATCAGAGAGCTCTCTCTCTACTGTCTGCCCGCAGTGTATCAGAGAGCTCTTCTCTCTACTGTCTGCCACAGTGTATCAGAGAGCTTCTCTCTACTGTCTGCCACAGTGTATCAGAGAGCTCTTCTCTCTACTGTCTGCCACAGTGTATCAGAGAGCTCTTCTCTCTACTGTCTGCCACAGTGTATCAGAGTAATCGCCTTCTGCTTCATGTCAGCCTTGATTCTTCTGATGTCTCAGAGAGCTCTACTCGCATCCGACTGCAAGGCGCTACAGAGTAGTGCGTACCACCTCAGTACGTCACTGGTGCCGAGCTCTCTGCCATCCAGGACCTTTATACTAGATCTATCTTTGTTGCCTAGTTACTTTACCCGTACCTCAAATTACCTTGTACCCCTTCACATCGACTCAGTATTGTACTCCCTCTACATAGCCATGTTATTTCTACTCCCTATATAGCCATGTTATTTTCTACTTCCTGTATATAGCCATGTTATTTTTCTACTTCCTGTATATAGCCATGTTATTTTCTACTTCCTGTATATAGCCTGTTATTTTCTACTTCCTGTAGTATAGCCATGTTATTTTTCTACTCCATTCTACTCCATGTTATTTTGATGTGTATCTATTCCTTTTTCACTATGTCAATTTCTTGTATCTTAAAAAAAATATATATGTATATACAGTGGGGAGAACAAGTATTTGATACACTGCCGATTTTGCAGGTTTTCCTACTTACAAAGCATGTAAGAGTCTGTCATTTTTATCATAGGTACACTTCAACTGTGAGAGACGGAATCTAAAACAAAAATCCAGAAAATCACATTGTATGATTTTTAAGTAATTAATTTGCATTTTTATGCCTGACATAAGTATTTGATCACCTACCAACCCAGTAAGAATTCCGTCTCTCACAGACCTGTTAGTTTTCTTTAAGAAGCCCTCCTGTTCTCCACTCATTACCTGTATAACTGCACCTGTTTGAACTCGTTACCTGTATAAAAAGACACCTGTCCACACACTCAATCAAACAGACTCCAACCTCTCCACAATGGCCAAGACCAGAGAGCTGTGTAAGGAATCAGTGCGAGGGATAAATTGTAGACCTGTACAAGGCTGGGATGGGCTACAGGACAATAGCCAAGCAGCTTGGTGAAGAAGGCAACAACTGTTGGCACCAATTATTAGAAAATGGAAGAAGTTCAAGAATGATGACGGTCAATCACCCTCGGTCTGGGGCTCCATGCAAGATCTCACTCGTGGGCATCAATGATCATGAGGAATGTAGGGATCAGCCCAGAACTACACGGCAGGACCTGGTCAATGAGACTGTAAGAGAGACTGGGACCCACCAGTCTCAAAGAACAACAATTAAGTAACACACTACGCCTCCATGGATTACAAATCCTGCAAGCGCACGCAAGGTCCCCCTGCTCAAGCCAGCGCATGTCCAGGCCCGTCTTCTGTAAGATTTTGAGCCAAATGGGAGCATCGGTGTGCATGACCCAGAAGGAGGAATGGAGAAGGTCATGTGTCTGATGAGACAAAAATAGGAGTTTTTTGGTCTCTAAACTCCACTCGCCGTGTTGGAGGAATAGAAGGATGAGTACAGACTCCCGAAAGTGTGAAGAAAAATATACACCACCACAATGAAGAGACTAGAATTTGGGATGCCAGTGGAATGAATATCGATATCTTAAAATAGTCGTTCTCTTTCCCTGTAGAAAGAGAAACCTTTGTTTAAGTGATTGCTAAATAACCATGCAAAATGAATTTTCACCTCTATTACAGCGGACGATCTGAACAACCCAATATCTATGTAAGAATGTGTGAGGTTTAGATGAACCGTATTGGAGTGCATGGCACTACTGGTGGCCAAGTTGCGCGAGAACTCCATCGCGGCCAAGATCCAAGTGTACCGATACAATAACCAAGTTCTTATCAACTGTCTACAGTGTGTGTCCTCAGGTTATCATAACGAAGCATGAAGATGGGTCGTGAGTGCAAAGGATTGTACTATTACCAGCATACAAGACCCGAAACACACAGCCTTTAAGAGCTTAACTAAGAGGGGCTCCGGAAGAAGTATCTCAAGTCCTGGGAAAAGAGTAGAGACCTCTAAGCCAGTTCTCCAGAACCTAAAGAAACCCAATAAGAATAGAAATTCTGTTGTAGAAAGGAGCCGAAAGCTTGCCTAGGGAAGCTCCATAGCGTGCACCAACAAGAACGAGCCCCTGGAGGAAACACATAGACGCGGACTCTTGAGGGGGAGAGAAGGTCTGTATGGAGGAGTGGGCCAAAATCCCTGCTGCAGTGTGTGCAAACCTGGTCAAGAACTACAGGAAACGTATGATCTCTGTAATTGCAAACTAAGGTTTCTGTACCAAATATTCAGTTCTGCTTTTCTGATGTATCAAATACTTATGTCATGCAATAAAATGCAAATTAATTACTTAAAAATCATACAATGTGATTTTCTGGATTTTTGTTTTAGATTCCTTCTCTCACAGTTGAAGTGTACCTATGATAAAAATTACAGACCTCTACATGCTTTGTAAGTAGGAAAACCTGCAAAATTGTCAGTGTATCAAATACTTGTTCTCCCCACTGTATACAGTACCAGTCAAAAGTTTGGACACATACTTATTCAAGGGTTTTTCTTTATATGTACTATTTTCCACATTGTAGAATAATAGTGAAGACATCAAAACTATTAAATAACGCTATGAAGTAACCAAAAATAATAAAAAAAATAAAAATCTATTTTAGATTTTAGATTCTTCAATGTAGCCACCCTTTGCCTTGATGACAGCTTTGCACACGCTTGGCATTATCTCAACAAGCTTCATGAGGTAGTCACCTGGAATGTATTTCAATTAAAAGGTGTGCCTTGTTAAAAGTTAATTTGTGGACAATCAGTTGTGTTGTGACAAGGTAGGGGTGGTATACAGAAGATAGCCATGTTTGGTAAAATACCAAGTCCATCTCATGGCAAGAACAGCTCAAATAAGCAAAGAGAAACAACAGTCCATCATTACTTTAAGACATGAAGGTCAGTCTATCCTGAAAATTTCAAGAACTTTTAAAGTTTCTTCAAGTGCAGTCGCAAAAACCATCAAGCACTATGATGAAACTAGCTCTCATGAGAACCGCCACAGGAAAGGAAGACCCAGAGTTACCTCTGCTGCAGAGGATAAGTTAATTAAAATTAACTGCACCTCAGAAATGCAGCCCAAATAAATGCTTCAGAGTTCAAGTAACAGACACATCTCAACATCAACTGTTCAGAGGAGACTGCATGAATCAGGCCTTCATGGTCGAATTGCTGCAACGAAACCACTACTAAAGAACACCAATAAGAAGAAGAGACTTGCTTGGGCCAAGAAACAAGAGCAATGGACATTAGACCGGTGGAAATCTGAGTCCAAATTTTAGATTTCTGGTTCTAACCGCCGTGTCATTGTGAGACGCAAAGTAGGTGAATGGATGATCTCCGCATGTGTAGTTCCCACCGTGAAGTGTGGAGGTGTGATGGTGTGGGGGTGCTTTGCTGGTGACACTGTCTGTAATTTATTTAGAATTCAAGGCACACTTAACCAGCATGGCTACCACTGCATTCAGCAGCGATACACCAACCCATCTGTTTGGGTTTAGTGGGGCTATCATTTGTTTTTCAACAGGACAATGACCCAACACACCTCTAGGCTGTGTAATGGCTAATTGACCAAGAATGAGAGTGATGGAGTGCTGCATCAGCTGACCTGGCCTCCACAATCACCCAACCTCAACCCAATTAAGACTGTTTGGGATGAGTTGGACCGCACAGTGAAGGAAAAGCAGCAGTGCTTACTATATGTGGGACCTTATTCAAGACTGTTGGAAAAGCATCCCAAGTGAAGCTGGTTGAGAGAATGCCAAGAGTGTGCAAAGCTGTCACCAAGGAAAAGGGTGGCCTCTTTGAAGAATCTCAAATATATTTTGATTTGTTTAACACTTTTTTGGTTACTTCATGATTCCATATGTGTTATTTCATAGTTTTGATGTCTTCACTATTATTCCACAATGTAGAAAATAGTAAAAATAAAGAAAAACCCTGGAATGAGTAGTTTCAAACTTTTGACTCATACTGTATATATGTTTAAATGTCTTTGTGAATTAGAAATGTATATTTTATACCTGACTTGAGAGATCCAGACATTTAAAAAAATATATATTATCATCTTTTTGCCTCCGATTTTAAATGTATTTTCCATTCAAAGGGACTTTTAAAGCATTCAGGGCTCAGATTTACATAGAGAAACAATGTCTTTGTTCTTAGATATTATGAAGGTTGAAGCCATTGTTCAGTTTAGACTATTGAAGTTACTTTAAAACAATGTAATTTACTTTTAAATTAGTAATTTCATTACTTACATTTATTTCTGTCCCAAATAATCTTATAAAATCAGCTTGCCTTCTCAAAAATCTGTGAGGGTCATAGCCCATTTCCCTAATCCCTTCATCACATTGTTCCATAGCTAAAATCATCTCGGCCTGCATCCAAAATGGTTCCCTAGTCCCTAGGGCCCTGGTCAAAAGTAGTGCACTATATAGTGTTTAAGGTGCCATTCCGGATGTATCCTAGGCCTGTTGATCTGACCTTAACTGTGGGTGGATAATGTCGTCTTCTCTGTCTCCTCTCCTCTGGTAATGCAATGAAGAGTGATTCCAGCTTGTTCTCTACCAACACAGACAGATCGTTCAGACCCTTACGATTTAGCTATTTACACTTTCAGCCCAACTGACATGCTGTCTGGCAGATGTCTTCATCGCAAGATATTTTAGTCTGATGGTGGAAAGAGAGGGAGGATGGGAGGAAGGAGCGAGGGAGGATGGGAGGAAGGAGCGAGGGAGGAGGGGAGGAAAGATGATGACTCATTGGAGGAGTGTGTAGTCTGCTGTTTGAGTGTGGAGAACGGTGTTTGTTTTGTAGCGTTGATTATACATTGGTTGTGCATCTTGTGGCAGACTAAATGTTGTGTTTTAACATGACGAAATGCACACATTTGCAAACCTACATACAGATGTAGGATCTTAATTTGAGACGGTTTGCTACAGTAGGAAAATAATCCTGCAGCAACAGGACGTTAATTACTATGTGGGTTATATTTAATGGACGTTTTTAAATGTGGAAATTACAAACTTTAGATGCCTTTTTAAACCTCATGCACTGCACGTTTCCATTTCCTGCCGTGCAGGAAAAGAGTGATCAAATTGTACAGGATGTTCCAACTCCTTTTTTCTCTTCTTCTTTTTAAATACTAGGGTGCTAATTAATAGGAGTTTATTAATTTATGTAGGTTATTTTCCTTTCTTTAAAACTCATCCTAGTCCCTCTGTTCAGGTATTGTCTAATTGATTACGTCATCGGTCTGTTGATGACTTGATTAGCACAATCAATATCCCTATGGTGAACACTTTCAGAACATTTGACAAAAGAAGAAACCAGAGACTCTAAATTGCAGATATGTGGTCCCTTCCTATCCTCATTTGTCTGGAAACCGGTAATGTGGGGAGCAAGGAACTCGTTTGTCTGGAAACCGGTAATGTGGGGAACAAGGAACTCGTTTGTCTGGAAACCGGTAATGTGGGGAACAAGGAACTTGTTTGTCTGGAAACCGGTAATGTGGGGAACAAGGAACTCGTTTGTCTGGAAACCGGTAATGTGGGGAACAAAGAACTCGTGTGGAACATTAGCTAATTTGTAGACATCGGGCGGAGGCGGTTTTCTTTTGGTCGCCGCCCTAGTTTTCCCTAGCTACACTCTCTCTGGAGGTTGGTAGTGACCCCCCATGGCGCTCGACAACGCTGCGGGGCTCATCGTGTGTGTGTGTGTTTGTGTGCATGGGGAGGAGAACAGCTGGAGACGGGACGCAGCTGCCTGATTGTAAATCAGCTTGGTATTGTTCCCTCTACCATGCAGGGGCTAGAGTAGTGCTGCACCACCCGTTAACTGTCAATGTGGAGCCTGCTGGTGGAAACAGAGAGAGAGACAAGCACACAGATATTCACTTTGGTGAATGCCGACGGTGGTGAGAGTGGCAGTGATGTCAGTTCCTGTCAGAAAGCCCTATACGAAAAGGGCAAATTCTGCCAATTTTTTCCCTCTCTCTGTTTCTTACCGTCCCTCGTTCAGCTGCAATTTAGCCCCCCGGTAGATTTCCCCCTGCGTGCGTGCGTCAAAGCAAAGCCTTGTCCCCCCCATTCCTCTCTCTCTTTCCTTTACCCTTCTCTCTGTCTGTCTCTCTCTGTCCCTTTCTTTCTCCCATTCGGTCTCTCTTTCCCATTCGGTCTCTCTTCTCCCTCTGTCTTATCCCATACTCTCCTCTCCCCCTCTTAAACTCTCTCTCTCGCTCTTTCTCTTCTCCCTCTCTCAACCTCTCCTCATCTCTTCTCCTCTCCTCTATTTGACGGCCATAAACTAGTAATTTTCCCTGTAGGCCAGTAATGGAATGATTCTCTGGAAAAACCTTCCCTCCCTGATGTCTTCTCATTCATTTGTCAGGTCTGCCCGGAACGTTCCTCCGCGCCTGTCATTACAGTCCTAGATTCCCGCTAGGGTTTCTCCCAACGCACCTGTCCATGGGATGGAGACTGGATGGGTTTTATTTCCTCATTGAGGTGAATGGAATTCTGTTGACTGTCAGCGGTAGAGGTCACACGGGGTTCGACGTAGAGGTCACACGGGTTCGTAATACAGGAGAATTAAACTCTTTAAAAAGTCCCAATATGCAGTCTTTCACTGTTTAAACTAATAATAAGTGTTTCACACCATACATGCGACCGGGAGTGTCATTAGTCATCTAACCGATATTATCATACAATTTCATGCCATATGACTGTTCACATGCCCACTCTAATACCTAATGATTAAAGGCCTTATTTATATGGATTAATTCATCTCTGCATCCGTGTTTCCAGGTTCAGAAACAGCATTTGTCTTACAAAACTGCCTCTTAGGATTCAGGCAGAACAACAAAACAAGGTTTACAGTTTGTGACCAAAAGCAACTAGACTGCATTTTCATTCAACCATGCTTTCTCTCTGTATGTAAACCCTCTTATATACTAAGTTTACATGGCAGAGGTTTAGATGAGCTATCATCCCCAGGTCCAGAAGGAGACTGTTGTAGCCTGAATCTAAAAAAATAACATAGGGAAGGGAAGGAAAGGAAAGAAACACCAAACAACAAGAAAAACATCTGTTGAAGTGATAGACATGGCATTTTGGTGTGTCCGATAATATCGTCAAGACAACGGAAGCAGTTGTCACAGGTAGATAGAATTGGTAATGACTTTAAATACCAGCTGTCACCACGGCAACTACGTGCATGGGAGGGGGGGGTGGTGACTATAAGTGGGATTTCACTTCAGAGTGTTATGGTAGTGGTGAGAAACAAGAATGGAGAATGGGGTCACATACCTAGCATTTTCTGAAATGTCATCTCTGGAAACATGACAACACTTTGGTAAGTTATTAGTGGAATGTTGTCCACAGTGTTTATCACTCAGACAATACTTTACTATTGGAATGAACATTTGTAGTGTAAAAGTCAAGCAGGAAAGTGTTTCAAATCAAAGTGTATTTGTCACGTGCACCGAATACAACAGGTGTAGACCTTACAGTGAAATGCTACCTTAACCAACAGTGAAATTTTTAAGTAAAAAAATTGGTATTAGGTGAACAATAGATAAGTAAAGGAATAAAAACAACAGTAAAAAGACAGTGAAAAATAACAGTAGCGAGGCTACAAACAGGCACCGGTTAGTCGGGCTAATTGAGGTAGTATGTACATGTAGGTATGGTTAAAGTGACTATGCATAAATGATAAACAGAGAGTAGCAGCAGCGTAAAAGAGGGTTTGGGGGGAGCAATGCAATTAGTCCGGGAAGCCATTTGTTTACCTGTATATAGCTTGGGGGTAAAAGCTGTTGAGAAGCCTTTTGGTCCTAGACCTGGCACTCCGGTACCGGTTGCCATACAGGGAGTACAGGAGGGGGCTGAGCACGCACCCCTGAGGGGCCCCCGTGTTGAAGATCACCACCTGGGGGCGACCCGTCAGGAAGTCCAGGATCCAGTTGCAGAGGGAGGTGTTTAGTCCCAGGATCCTTAGCTTAGTGATGAGCTTTGAGGGCACTATGGTGTTGAATGCTGAGCTGTAGTCAATGAATAGCATTCTCACATATGTGTTCTTTTGTCCAGGTGGGAAAGGGCAGTGTGGATGCAATAGAGATTGCAATCATCTGTGGTTCTGTTTGGGTGGTATTCAAATTGGAGTGGCTCTTGGGTTTCTGGGATAATGGTGTTAATGTGAGCATTACCAGCTTTTCAAAGCACTTCAGCTCACGGCCGTGCTTCCCTTTGTAGTCTGTAATAGTCTGCAAGCCCTGCCACATAAAACGAGCGGCAGAGCCTGTGTAGTACGATTCGATTTAGTCCTGTATTGGCGCTTTGCCTGTTTGATGTTCGTCGGAGGGCATATAGCAGGATTTCTTATAAGCTTCCGGGTTAGAGTCCTGCACCTTGAAAGCGGCAGCTCTACCCTTTAGCTCAGTGCGAATGTTGCCTGTAATCCATGGCTTCTGGTTGGGGTATGTACGTACAGTCACTGTGGTGGACGACGTCCTAGATGCACTTAATGATAAAGCCAGTCCTGATGTGATGTACTCCTCAATGCCATCGGAAGAATCCCGGTTTGGTGGAAGAGAGGGATGGAGAGATGAAAAGAGAGAAACCGGAAGAGGGAGAGACATTTTTCTCTTTTTTATGTCGTCTATTAGAACAATATCTGATTCGTCATCTTGTGTGTGTGTGTGTGTGTGTGTGTGTGTGTGTGGTGTGTGTCTGGGATGTTTCAGACATGGTGCGACGCTGGTGTACCCTGGAGGGGGCTCCTTAGCTATTATGAGAATGAACGGAGCCCCATGGCCACCGGCAGAGTGGACATCACTGAGGTGGTCAGTCTGGCCGTCAACAAAACAGAGACCATGACTGGAGCAGGGTATGGACACACACCACACACACACACACACACACACACACACACACACACACACACACACACACACACACACACACACACACACACACACACACACACACACACACAACACACACACACACACACAACACACACACACACACACACACACACACACACACACACACACACACACACACACACACACCACACACACACACACACACACACACACACACACACACACACGCAAACACAGAAACACACACCAGCAGCATACCACCCTGCATACCACTGCTGCTTGCTTCTGAAGCTAAGCAGGGTTGGTCCTGGTCAGTCCCTGGATGGGAGACCAGGTGCTGCTGAAGTGGTGTTGGAGGGCCAGTAGGAGGCACTCTTTCCTCTGGTCTAACAAAAGATCCCAATGCCCCAGGGCAGTGATTGGGGACACTGCTGTGTAGGGTGCCGTCTTTCGGATGGGACGTTAAACGGGTGTCCTGACTCTCTGAGGTCATTAAAGATCCCATGGCACTTATCGTAAGAGTAGGGGTGTTAACCCCGGTGTCCTGGCTAAATTCCCAATCTGGCCCTCTACCATCACGGTCACCTAATAATCCCCAGTTTACAATTGGCTCATTCATCCCCTCCTCTCCCCTGTAACTATTCCCCAGGTCGTTGCTGCAAATGAGAACGTGTTCTCAGTCAACTTACCTGGTAAAATAACGGTAAAATAAAAATAAATAAATAAACACACAGAAACACACAGAAACACACACAGATGCACATAGACACACACACACACACACACACAGAAACCCTCCCCCACAGATACACACACACATAACAACACACATACATGCATTCATGCATAACACACACACTTCTCACACTCTTTGACACCCCCCCCTCTTTGACCTTCTGAACTTACATAAAAAACTTCACTGCACATTTCATAATTGTATGAGGTTGATTGTGTGTATTGACATCACCAAACTGGTTAAAAGTGCAGAAACCACCAATCCAATCCATCTTTGTAATGAACTTCTTATCAATTCAAAGTTGAGAAAAAAGTTGATAAGCTAAATCACTTACTATGAGGGATGTAAACTAAGACAGACATGTGAACAGAAAAAACACTAGCTAATACAGTTGAAGTCGTTGTCCATTTGGAAGACCCATTTGCGACCAATCTTTAACTTCCTGACTGATGTCTTGAGATGTTGCTTCAATATATCCACATAATATCCCCCTCATGATGCATCAATTTTGTGTGAAGTGCACCAGTCCCCCTGCAGCAAGCACCCCCACGACATTTACTGCCATGGTTCACAGTTGGGATGGTGTTCTTCAGCTTGCAAGCTCCCCCTTTTTCTATTATGGCCAAACAGTTCTATTTTTGTTCCATCAGATGAGAGAACATTTCTCCAAAATGTATTCAATTCAATTGTGTCAATTCACAAGGTCCTTTGCTGTTGTTCTGGATTGATTTGCACTTTTCGCACCAAAGTACGTTCATCTCTAGGAGACAGAACGTGTCTCCTTCCTGAGGGTATGACGGCTGTGTGGTCCCATGGTGTTTATACTTGCGTACTATTGTTTGTACAGATGAGTGTGGTACCTTCAGGCATTTGGAAATGCTCCCAAGGATGAACCAGACTTGTAAAGGTCTAAAAAAAAAATTCAGAGGTTTTGGCTGATTTCTTTTGATTTTTCCCATGATGTCAAGCAAAGAGGCACTGAGTTTGAAGGTAGGCCTTGAAATACATCCACAGGTACACCTCCAATTGACTCAAATTATGTCAATTAGCCTATCAGAAGCTTCTAAAGCCATGACATAATTTTCTGTAATTTTCCAAGCTGGTTAAAGGCACAGTCAATTTAGTGTATGTACACTCTGACCCACTGGAATTGTGATACAGTGAATTGTAAGTGAAATAATCTGTCTGTAAACAAATGTTGGAAAAATGACTTGTGTCATCCACAAAGTAAATGCCTAACAGACTTGCCAAAACTATAGTTTGCTAATAAGAAATGTGTGGAGTGGTTGAAAAACAAGTTTTAATGACTCTAACCTAAGTGTGTATGTAAACTTACGACTTCAACGGTATATTCTCTGACTGCAGTTTAGGCAAAATATAGCTTGGCTTATCCATTCGCTTCAAACATTTAAACAATGAGTAATCATTCTGAAGAGGGGGCCATTATGCAATTTCTGAGTGTGTGCATGTACGTGCACCAAATATGTGTGTGCATATGTCCATTTCTTGTGTGTGTTGTTGTGTGTGTGTGTGGCTCAAATAATGGGTCCATTAATACCCCAGCAGATGTTATGGAGAGGGAACAATGTCTTGATTTGTAAATGTTATTTATGTTCTCATTATGGACATCTGGCTGTACTCACTACTCTGGCCCCATGCAATGGATTCATATACACAATCAAGCCTAGTTAATTTTCTGCATGTTTTTGGAGTGTTTGTGTGCTGGGGAGACGGGGTGTTGTGTGTGTGGGGGCCTACAGTATGCACTTGAGTGTGTAGTTGTTGGTGTATCTGTGGTGGTCTCTTCTGTGTATCTGTGTGTTGTGTGTGTGTGTGTGTGTGTGTGTATGTGTGTGTGTCTCTCTCTGCGTTTGTGTCTCTCTCTGGGTGTGTGTGGTGTGTCTCTGTGTGGTGTGTGTCTCTCTCTCTGCGTGTGCGTCTCTCTGTGTGTGTGTGTGTGTGTGTGTGTGTGTGTCTCTCCTCTCTCTCTGTGTGTGTGTTGGTCTCTCTGTGTGTGTGTGTTTCTCTCTGTGTGTGCGTGTCTCTCTGTGTGTACGTCTCTATGTGTGTCTGTGTCTCTCTATGTGTGTGTCTGTCTGTGTGTGTGTATCTGTGTGTGTGTGTGTCTCTGTGTGTGTATGTGTCTGTGTCTCTGGTGTTGTTTGTTTGACGGCGACGCGACTTTTAAAATGGTGCTCCCACAGCCTCTCTGTCTCCTCATCTTTCTCCCTGTCCCCAGCCCCTCTGTCTCCTCATCTCCTCTCCCTGTCCTGCTGCCTCTCTGTCTCATCTCTCTCCCTGTTTTGCTGTCTTTGTCTCCTCATCTCTCTCCCTGTCCCCAGCCCCTCTGTCTCCTCATCTCTCTCCTGTCCCCCAGCCTCTCTGTCTCCTCATCTCTCCCTGTCCCCCAGCCTCTCTTCTCCTCATCTCTCTCCCTGTCCCCCAGCCTCTCTGTCTCCCCATTTATCTCCCTGTCCCCCAGCCTCTCTGTCTCCCCATTATCTCCCGTCCTGCTGCCTCTCTGTCTCCTCATCTCTCTCCCTGTCCCCCAGCCTCTCTGTCTCCTCATCTCTCTCCCTGTCCCCAGCCTCTCTGTCTCCTCATCTCTCTCCCTGTCCTCGAGCCTCTCTGTCTCCTCATCTCTCTCCCTGTCCCCCAGCCTCTCTGTCTCCCCATTTATCTCCCTGTCCTGCTGCTCTCTGTCTCCTCATCTCTCTCCCTGTCCCCCAGCCTCTCTGTCTCCTCATCTCTCTCCCTGTCCCCCAGCTCCTCTGTCTCCTCATCTCTCTCCCTGTCCCCCAGCCTCTCTGTCTCCTCATCTCTCTCCCTGTCCTGCTGCCTCTCTGTCTCCTCATCTCTTTCTCTGTCCTCGAGCCTCTCTGTCTCCTCATCTCTCTCCCTGTCCTCGAGCCTCTCTGTCTCCTCATCTCTCTCCCTGTCCCCCAGCCTCTCTGTTTCCCCATTTATCTCCCTCTTCCTTCAGTGGAGAGTAATTAAGAGCTACATTGACTACAGATCAGTATCATAGATGAAACCCCACACGCTGGGCGGCAAGTAGCCTAGTGGTTAGAGCGTTGTAACCTTTCTGTTACTGGCCCAAAAAGTCTGTCGTTCTGCCCCTGAACAAGGCAGTTAACCCACTGTTCCTAGGCCGTCATTGTAAATAAGAAAGTGTTCTTAAACTGACTTGCCTAGTTTAAAAAAAGTTAAATAAAAATTCAAATAAAAAAATGCTCTGTACCTCCACAGTCCCAGCATGCTTCAGTGTACTCTTGGTTAACCCAGAGCTAAAGTCTTCAGTATATTAGTCAGATGCTCGATTATGTTCTGGTCCGTACATGTTAATAAGAGAAGAGAGCTAGAAGGAGGAGTGGAAATGGAACGAGGAGCTCCACCCTCTCTCTTTGAAAGTTACAAACCAAATGATCCCTTCCCGAAAATGGAAAGATGCTAACACATGTGAAATTGTGTCCAAATAACAATTTATGAAAAACCTTAACATTGTAACTACTGCTGTTCTTTATCCTACGTGTCCCGTTCAGTCCCAACAGAGTCTACAGTACCAATGATGTTTACCTACAGTACCAGCCAATAGTTTGACACACCTAGTCATTCAAGGGTTTTTCTTTATTTTTACTATTTTCTACATTGTGTAGAATAATAGTGAAGACATCAAAACTGTTCTGCCTGCGGCTATGGAACCCTGACCTGTTCACCGGACGTGCTACCTGTCCCAGACCTGCTGTTTTCAACTCTCTAGAGACAGCAGGAGCGGTAGAGATACTCTTAATGATCGGCTATGAAAAGCCAACTGACATTTACTCCTGAGGTGCTGACTTGCTGCACCCTCGACAACTACTGTGATTATTATTATTTGAACATGAACATTTAAACATCTTGGCTATGTTCTGTTATAATCTCCACCCGGCACAGCCAGAAGAGGACTGGCCACCCCTCATAGCCTGGTTCCTCTCTAGGTTTCTTCCTAGGTTTTGGCCTTTCTAGGGAGTTTTTCCTAGCCACCATGCTTCTACACCTGCATTGCTTGCTGTTTGGGGTTTTAGGCTGGGTTTCTGTACAGCACTTTGAGATATCAGCTGATTTATGAAGGGCTATATAAATACATTTGATTTGATTTGATTTGAACTATGAAATAACACATATGGAATCATGTAGTAACCCCAAAAATTGTTAAACAAATCAAAAGATATGCAAAGAGTGTACAAAGCTTTCATCAAGGCAAAGGGTGGTTACTTTGAAGAATATCAAATATCAAATATATTTTGATTAATTTAACACTTTTTTGGTTACTACATGACTCCATATGTGTTATTTCATAGTATTGATGTCTTCACTATTATTCCACAATGTAGAAAATAGTAAAAAATGAAGAAAAACCCTTGAATGAGTAGGTGTGTCTAAACCTTTGACTGGTACTGTAGATATGTCTGTGAGACATTAGCCTTAGTGCTATACAGGGGACATCCATCTGTCTATGGCTCATACATATTAACGTATGCAGAGTACACTCTCCCCAACTGTCCTTACTCTGCATCGCCCTGCATGGCTCTGCACTGCAGAACCGCGTGGGTGTCATTATACATTAAATAGACTGCTTTGGTAATTTCATCAGGTATGAGACCCTCTACCTTGTCCGCTGATCCCCCGATGAGTATTACCAGCCCACGTTTTCAGAATATTATATCAAAATATGCACATAGATTTTGATGGAGGGAGAATCGTGTGTCTGCTAGATGAAGTGGGTGGGTGTTGAAGTAGTTTTGGATGGTGAAGTTTGATTCTGTGGTGTAGTCTAAAGACATTCGATTGTGTTTGTTAGTTAGATATTCTTCAAACCTAAACTTCTATTTTTAAATCTCTCTCTCTACCTTTCTTTCTCTCTCTTTCTCCCCCTCGCCTTCTTGTCCTCTGGGACTCACTAACAAGCGCCTTGTACACTTGTCAGGGGTCCAGTGGGGTCACACAAACACCCGTGTCCCGCCATGTTCCCCTGATGTTCTTGTGTGGAAACACGCCTCAGCGCTACCGGTACCCCTCATGAAATGTCGGCTTTAGACACGCTCTGGCCGGTTCCCCTTATAACCCCTTATAACCACCCACCGCGCTATAACCCCTCGCCCGCCACCGCCCCCCCCCACCCCCCCGCCCCCCCCGCGATCTAGCGATCGCGCTGCCTCTGGTCGAACACATTAAGAAAGTGGTTCTCTGACTTCTGCTTTTGGAGACAGAGGCAAGCCGGTGAAAGAGACATAAGAGAAAGAGGGAAAAGGACAAACAAAGATTAATAGCTGCCTTTTGGCTTCTGGCAGTTGGGTTGTTCCTCTCTTAAACAGCAGGTATAAGCACCTTTTGTGTGTGTGTGTTTTAAATGTGTGTATGTGTTGAAGTATTTGTGTATACGTGGGTAAAGGTGTTGGTATATACACGGTGCATTTGGAAAGTATTCACATCCCTTGACTTTTTCCACATGCTGTTGTCTTACTGCCTGAACTTAAAATGGATCAAATAGATTTTTTTTGCTCATCCATCAACACACAATACACCATAATTACAAAGTGAAAACATGTTGTTTTTTTTGGAAGATATTTTAGCAAATATATTGAAATTTAAATACAGAAATATCTAATTTACGTAAGTAAACTCAGGAACATTCGTTGTCGTCCTGGTAAGAAAAGGTGAATTAGTCTCCCAGTGTCTGTTGGAAAGCAGACTGAAACAAGTTTTCCTCTAGGATTTTGCCTGTGCTTAACTCTTTTCTATTCTAAAAAAACTGCCTTGTCCTTTCCGATGACAAGCATACCTATAACATGATGCAGCCACCACCATGCATGGAAATAGGAAGTGTTACTCAGCGATGTGTTGTGTTGAATTTGCCTCAAATATTTTGCTTTGTATTCAGGACATAAAGTAAAATTCTTTACCACATTTTTTGTGTCTTATTGCAAACAGGATGCATGTTTTGGAATATTTGTCTTCTCTACAGACTTTCACGCATTTAGTTTAGTATTGTGGAGTAACTACAGTGTTGTTGATCCATCCTCAGTTTTCTCCTATCACAGCCAGTAAACTCTTCAAATTACCATTGGCCTCATGGTGAAATCCCTGAGCGGTTTCCTTCCTCTCCGGCAACTGAGTTAGGAAGGATGCCTGTATCTTTGTAGTAACTGGGTATATTGATACACCGTCCAAAGTGTAATTAATAACTTCGCCATGCTCAAATGGATATTCAATGTCAGATTTTTATTTTTTTACCCATCTACCAATAGATGCCATTCTTTGCTAGGCATTGGAAAACCTCCCTGGTCTTTGTGGTTGAATCTGTGTTTGAAATTCACTGCTTTACTGAGGGACCTTACAGATAATTTTATGTTTAGGGTACAGAGATGAGGTAGTCATAAAACAATTATGTTATACACTATTCTTGCACACAGAGTGAGTCCATACAATTTATTATGTGACTTGTTAAGCACATTTTTACTCCTGAACGTATTATTTAGGCTTGTCATAACAAAAGGGTTGAATACTTATTGACTCAAGAAATGTCAGCTTTTTATTTTTAATTCATTTGTAAAAATGTCTAGAAACAAAATTCCACTTTCACATTATGGTTTATTGTGTGTAGACCAATTTAATGTAATGAATTTTAAATTCGAGCTGTAACATAACTAAATGTGGAAAAAGTCAAGGGGTGTGAATACTTTATGAAGGCACTGTATTTAGGCCTCTGTGTTTTCACACACGTGTGTTGCTGTACATGTCTCGTTTTGCATTATTTACAGTAATGTACAGAATGTGTTTGTGTATGTATAGTGCCAGTATTTAGACTCCTAGCTGGTTAGTTTTTAAAGCAACAGTCTCCTATCCCTTTCACCTGCACCAGGTACAGTACTGTATCTGACTTCCCTGTCCCATTGTTCTCTCAGGGCTGTGTTCATGGTGGAGATCTACCTACAGTCAGACAGAGTGTTCTTGTTTGGCGCCAAGACACAGGAGACACAGCAAGACTGGGTCCAGGCTATCGCCAAGGTGTGTGAGTGTGTGTGTATGTTTTAGTCAATTTATTTACTAGTTTTACATAGTGTGTATCATTGTGGGTCAGTCTGTGTGTGTATCATTGTGGGTCAGGCTGTGTGTGTATCAGTGTGGGTCAGTCTGTGTGTGTATCAGTGTGGGTCAGTCTGTGTGTGTATCATTGTGGGTCAGGCTGTGTGTGTATCAGTGTGGGTCAGTCTGTGTGTGTACGAGTCAGTCTCGCTGTGAGATGTATCATTCTGTCGGTCAGTTCTGCATGGTATCATTGTGGCGTCAGTCTGGTGTGTGCATAATTGTGGGTCAGTCTGCAGTGTCTACTCATGTGTGTCAGTCACGTGCGTGTAGTGTCAGTTGCGGTCAGTCTGCTACGTGTGTATCAGTGTGGGTCAGTCTAGCGTGTGTATCAGTGTGGGTCAGTCGCATGTGTATCAAGTGTGGGTCAGTCTGCATGTGTATCAGTGTGGGGTTAGTCTGTGTCTATATCATTGTGGGTCAGTCTACGTGTGTATCATTGTGGTCAGTCTGCGTGTGTATCATTGTGGGTCAGTCTGTGTGTGTGTCATTGTGGGTCAGTCTGCGTGTGTATCATTCGTGTCAGTCTGGCGTGTGTATCATTGTGGGTCAGTCTACGTGTGATCAGTTGGGTCAGTCTGCATGTGTATCAGTGTGGGTTAGTCTCTGTGTCTGTATCATTGTGGGTCAGTCTACGTTGTGTGTATCATTATGGGTCAGTCTGTGTGTGTGTATCAGTGTGGGTCAGTTTGCGTGTGTATCATTGTGGGTCAGTCTGCTGTGTATCAGTGTGGTCAGTCTGTGTGTGTATCATTGTGGGTCAGTCTACGTGTGTATCATTGTGGTCGTCTACGTGTGTATCATTATGGGTCAGTCTGCGTGTGTATCATTGTGGGTCAGTCTGCATGTGTATCAGTGTGGGTCAGTCTGCATGTGTATCAGTGTGTAGGTCAGTCTGTGTGTATCATTATGGGTCAGTCTGCGTGTGTATCAATTGTGGGTCATCTGCTGGTCATGTGGTCAGGCTGTGTGTTATCATGTGGGTCAGTCTGCGTGTGTATCATTGTGGGTCAGGCTGTGTGTGTATCATTGTGGGTCAGTCTACGTGTGTATCATAATGGGTCAGTCTGGCATGCTGTATCATTGTGGGTCAGTCTACGTGTGTATCATGTGGTCAGTTACGTTGTATCATGTGGTCGTCTCGTGTGTAATCATGTGGTCAGTCTGCGTGTGTATAGTGTGGTCAGTCTGTGTGTGATCATTGTGGGTCAGTACGTGTGTATCAGTGTGGTAGTCTGTGTGTATCAGTCTGTGGGTCAGTCTGTAGTGTGCCTAGTATCAGTGTGGTCAGTCTGTGTGTGTATCAGTGTGGGTCAGTCTGCGTGTGTATTCAGTGTGGTTTAGTGTGTGACATTTGATAACACAATAGATACATTTTCACCCTCCTTAACACTTACACTTAACACTTGCACGCACGCACCGCACACACACACACACACACACACACACACACACAACACACAACACACACACACACACACACACCACACACACACACACACACACACACACACACACACACACACACAACACACACACACACACACACACACACACACACCACAGCCCCTGGAACCACCAAGAAGACATAGTAGTCTAACTGTCTCTTCTCCTGCCTGTGACAAGCTCTTGTAATGGCTCGCTACACAAAACATGTCCTCAATTCCTTTTGTTTTATCTTGCTCAACCGATCTATTAATCCCAGCTGGTGTTAGATAGTGGTAGCCATATTAGTCCAACCATGTCTGTATAGCCTTAGACACCCTCGTGATTCAATTTGACTGGCAATCAAACGGCTAAGACACTGAGAGAGAGCGAGAAAGGTGTGTTAGAAGTAAATTCAGCTGGGGAAAGAAAGAAGTTTCGGAAACCTTAAAGTTTGTTGTTTGTGCACAGATGTTTTTAGTTTTTCTCTGTTTGGTTTTGTTTCGCTGTGACTCTAGAGAATCGTTTTTCTTTCTTTTTTTTATTTTGTTCCCTTCAGTGTTTCGTCCCATCTAAAGTAGAGGCTATGTTGAGGAGAGACTGCGAGCTGATTGGTCGCTCTACTTTAAGGAAGGTCATGACCTCTACCACGGAGGGTTGGTTGGTTTGCTCTGGAAGGCTCCGCCCTCTACTTTAGTTGCGGGAGAGACACTGGGGCCATGCAGCTCAAACAACTACAGGAACTCAGTAAGTATAGAGTCCATAACTAAAGACACACAAACACACCACACACACGCCTGCACGCATACAGTAACACACACACAACCATACACACACACACATAACCATACACACACACACACACACACACACACACACACACACACACACACACACCACACACAACACACACACACACACACACACACACACACACACACACACCACACCACCACACACCACACACACACCACACACACACACACACACAACAAACATACACACACACAACCAACCACACACACACACACACACACACACACACACACACACACACACACACCACAGACACAGACACACACACACACACACCACACACACACACACACACACACACACACACACCACACACACACACACACACCACACCACACACACACACACACACACACACACACACACAACACAAGAGGGAACAATGTAGCTATTATATCATATACAGTACAGTGTAACCTGTCTATCAAACTTGGTGACGCCAACTTGACCTGGCATTAGTTTATCATCTTGACCCTGCCTGGCATTAGTTATCATCTCTGACCCTGCCTGGCATTAGTATCATCTATTGACCCTGCCTGGCATTAGTTATTCATATTAGTTATCATCTTGACCCTGCCTGGCATTAGTTATCATCTTGACCCTTCCTGGCATTAGTTATCATCTTGACCCTGCCTGGCATTAGTTATCATCTTTGAAGTGGCACCATCTCTCTCCGCTGGCATGTGGTATTGACATCTCCACGCTACTGTGGAAAGTGTGAGCGTGCCCTCCTACTTCTGAGAGATAGTCGCCACACTACAGTCGTCTTTATAAGTCTTCTCAGCGGAGAGCGAAGAAGTTGCCCAGCGGGTATGTCAGCCATGTCGGCGAGAAGTTCACACGAAGTTGGCAGCCAACTAGACTTGCAAAATGTCAATTGATTGCAGCAGAATTATGTGTATGGGCAGGAAAATAAATAAAGAAATCTCTTTAATCCGTTTAAGGCTGACTGTAGATCAAATCGGAACGTCGCTGCTTTCCCGCCCCCTCCTCTTACCTGGGGTGGGATTAGGGAGCTGGGAGCTGCCATGACTTTCCTGATTCTCCCGGCACCCTGAAATCCATGTTTGTCACAGACGGGAAGCCTCAGAGGTACCAGAGGGGCTCTCTGTGTTCTCTTACGGGGTGAAACGTTTTGGAATCTGAGTGGAATGTAAGGAGCTCCATCCTGTGACATAGACTTTGCACCCATTAGTAACACTGTGACACCCCAACCAGGAGGGTTGCTGTAATGTACCACAGAAAGATCAGACATGTTTTAGACAGTTTAGAGGCATTGGGATGTTCACTAGACACCGAACCAGCTATACTGCTTTAGAAATGTCACTCTGGATCCAGTTTGGAGTAATATATAATATGTATAGTGGGGTTAAATTATTGACACCCTTGATAAAGATGAGCAATAATGAATGTAAACAAAAAATAATTCAAACACACTTAATAACGCCGATAATAAGCACTTCTGTTGACAGAAGCGGTGCCACATTCTCGCAGCAACTTTTGAGGATTTACACGCTGTGGTGGTCATCTGTAAAGATGTTTCTGCGAGTCGCAAAAAATGGTAAATTAGCTGAATTACATGTAAAAGGCTTTCAAAATAAAAGCTTGCGGTACACTCATTGCTCCGTTGACATTTCACTGAGATAAGTTTGTTATTGTGAGAAATATCGGAAGAATACTAATTTCACATTAATATGAAAATACTACATGTCGTGTCTCAAAATCGATATCTATTTACATTTACATTTAAGTCATTTAGCAGACGCTCTTATCCAGAGCGACTTACAAATTGGTGCATTCACCTTATGATATCCAGTGGAACAACCACTTACAATAGTGCATCTAACTCTTTTAAGGGGGGGGGGGGGGGGTTAGAAGGATTACTTTATCCTACCTCTATATTGTTTTATGTCCTCCGGATTCGAGAAGAAATATGACGAGTTCAACAGCCTGTCAATTAGCCTTTACTCTCACACAGCAACCAGCCTAGCTGACTCAATGCTATTTTCCAGATTTATTTTTACCACTTTTAATCTCTGGCCCACGTTGATTTAGTCAGCCACTTTTGGCCATCCTACAAGGGTAAAAACTCCAATAACTTTTGAACGGATTACGACAGAGACATGAGGTATAGACAATTGGTTTTTGTAGAAAAGTATCTACACGACTCGTATATTATTGTACCCAATTGTCAAAATATGCGTTTTGATTGGACGCCTATTGTTTCAGAACAAGAGAAGCACATCTTCAATTTAGTTTCATCAATACATTTGATTCAGTATTTGTTACAGGGGTGTAGTTTGTAAAAATGGTGTATTATTCTTCCAAAATTGTCACTGGCCAACAAGGAAATGAAACAACTAGTGCAAGGGAAATTGGATGAGCAAAGCTTTTTGCATGAGTTCCAGCCCCTGATTCATCAAAGATAGAATCACTCCAATGATACCCATTAGCAAAACCAGGACTATGCGACTCTCTCTCTCTACAACACAGCACATATTGGAAAATAATAGAATCCTTCACATCGTCTCTAGTAAGCACGCAAGCGAGGTCACAGTTGATTTCCGGGCCTTTAATACACATAATTGCTTTGTGATAATGTGGGCTGTTGTTACCTTAAAACATTTTTATTTTTTTTCTCAGAAGAATGAAGAATGAAGAAGCTAAGCATATCAAGCACTTTGAATCCCAATACTAATTACAGGCCTAGAAGGCTGCAGAGTTAGCTTCCTTATCCCAGAAGCATAAAACGTAATAACATTTCCTCAGCGAGAGCCGAGAGGTGGATAAAGGGATTTTGATGTGTTTGTTGCATTTACCTGATAACACTGTTTTATTAATAAAGTCTTCTCGAGTCAATAGCAATCTCTGAAGCTTCTGGGTTTTTTTTTTACCGCAGGTTGCTGGAAACAGAGCTAAATTCCTTGCCCTTGAAACTCTGCCAAACACAACATCAGCACATAATTTGCCACCAGAGAGTGGTGGAGATTAATTGTTTTGCCTGTTTACCTCCATATATTATTGAGAGTTTCTAGCCTAGCGGTTAAAAGTGTTGGTCCTGTAACCAAAATGTCGCTGCTTCAAACCCCTTGAGCCGACTAGGTGAAACATCTGTCGATGTGCCCTTGAGCAAGGCACTTAACCCTAATTTCTCCTGTAAGTCGCCCTGGATAGAAGCGTCTGCTTAACGACTTAATTGTAAATGTTGTAATGGCAGTGTTACCTGTGGTTTTATATGATCTTCTTAAAATGCTTGACAGTAAAGCAGATCGGATTGTTCTAAAATATAGTGTAGTTTGTGGCCAATATGAAACTGAATAAATAGGAGAGAAAGAAATTCATGGGTGTGAAAGTAATTGGCATGTAGGACATACAAGTTGTGCTATGTACTGTGTGTGTGTGCGTGTGTGTGTGTGTGTGTGTGTGCGTGTGTGTGTGCGTGTGCGTGTGCGTGTGTGTGTGTGTGTGTGCGTGTGGTATGTGTGAGAGGAGGAGGAGGAAGGTGTATGGAGGAAGGGGGTAGGGGGGTGTAGAATAACACAAACCAGTGCGATCTGATTTTGCACCACCCAGGCCAACGCATTGTAACAACTGACGACCAGTGACACCCAGGCTTCAAGCCCCAGTTCCCCCTACTGAGTGAACCTCACACAGGTACATCAACAAGACAACGACCAGATGCATACAGTAGTGTCGGATACACAGCAACGGGGAAATGTTACTTACTCCGGTGTGAAGCATTTATGGGAGCCGTCACAATCACTCTCTTAGATTCTTCCCTCTCTTTCTGTCTCGTTCGCCCTGTTTTCTGCTGTCCGAGCAGTGTGTAGCTTTGCTTACGACGACAACTGCTTCTAGAAGGAACACTTTTCCTCCCATATAGCGAGGAATCCTCTATAAGTGCAGTGTAGCTATGCTTTGTTTCAGCGTTGTTTCAGCTGTGAACATATTACCCAGCGTCCTCTTTTCTCAGCTGTTTCCACACACGTAGAAGGTGAGGAGAGGATCCAAGTGCTCTTGATGGTGGAGGGTGGAAGGTACGTGTATCTGTGGTTTGTTTGTTTCCAGCGTGCTTTGCAGGTTTGACACTGTGTTCTGATGTGTGTATTTTCCATTGCAGTGTTTTCCCTATACTCATTTAGCAGTGGCGGGCTGCTGCTGCTAAATCGTGGCCACCACTTAAAAAAAAGATGACAAAAATAAATATATATACAGTATATTTTTAGTGTGAACTTAAACTACTCAAAGCAGATTTTAAAGTAGGTAGAAAAGATAATGGAGTATTTTTTAATTAGATCTTTGAGAACTAACAAACACCAGAATAAAATCTCGATAGTCAGGGAGAATCTAAATTCCTAAAATGTCATGACATGAGGTCCACATTGGTTGTCTGGGTCACTAAGATAGCATAATAACATGGCAAATGTGTCAAATAAATTTTAAAACAGCTAAATGTTGCTGTGTAGAATTGCAAGAAATTAACTTTAAAAAAAGATTTTATTTCTCTTGGCCCTATGACAGAATGTGTATCATTGCAGGAAACTAGCTTTATAACAAAACATTTCTCTCTGTCCCATGGAAAAATATTTAAAATTGCATGAAATCAGCTTTTAAACAGCAAAATGTTCTCTCTGCGGCCAAGAGGAGGGCCTCAAAATTTTGGGGCCGGAGACTGCGCCATTAGCCACGCCCACTACCCCCCCCCCCACTAACTTTGCCACCTCTGCTGAAAAAATCGTAGGGGAAACACTGCATTGTTTGTGTTTGAGAATTAAATAGTAGGTTATTAGACATTTGTCAATGTCTATTTTCCTAAAAATGCTGTATGGTATCTCTGTATGGTATCTCTGTATGGTATCTCTGTACGGTATCTCTGTATGGTATCTCTGTATGGTATCTCTGTACGGTATCTTCTGTACGGTATCTCTGTACGGTATCTCTGACTGGTATCTCTTCGGTATCTCTGTACGAGTATCTCTGTACGGTATCTCTGTATGGGGAATATCTCTGTACAGTATCTCTGTACGGTATCTCTGTATGGTATCTCTGTATGGTATCTCTGTATGGTATCATTGTTAGTTTGTCTGACTTTTTTCTGCTTTCATACAGAACTGTGTACATCCATGGTTTCAACAAAGTGGACTTTGCGCTGTGGCACTCTGCGATCAAATTGGCCTCTGGCACGGACGGCAGGGCTCTAAGCAACCAGCAGCTGAGTAAAAAGGGCGTCCCCATCGTTGTGGACAGCTGCATAGCTTTTGTCACCCAGTACGGTGAGCATCTGGTCTCCCATTCAGGGACTGACCAGGACCCGACCCTACTTAGCTTCAGAGGCAAGCCAGCAGTTGGATGCAGGGTGGTATGCTGCTGGCTGAATACATGAGGGTTTGAGGACTTGTTTTCATGCTGTCTCTCTCTCACTCCCTCTCCCCTCCTCCTTCCCCTACCTTTTCTCCCACTCCTCTAGGTCTGTGCCATCAGGGGATCTACAGCGTTAGGGGGGACCCGGGCCGTGTATCCCTGCTCCTGGGGGCCTTCAGGCAGGACGCCCGCAACGTGAAGCTCCATGTCCTGGAGCACCAACTGGAGGACGTCACTGACACCCTGAAGACCTTTCTGTCCCAGGCCGAGGACGCCTTGCTGACCAAGGAGCTCTACCCCTACTGGGTGTCTGCACTAGGTGTGTAGAGGCACAGATTACCTTTGATTGTTTAATATTGATGTAGAAGTGATGCATATTTATATACCTTTTGGGTAATTTGGGTAATTTCGTTGGGTCAGTGTATCATGTACTCTATTGTAGCTTTATTTATATTTTGTGGGTCTTTTGTTTTAATCAATGGCCTCCTTTCTTTGGTGAGTGTAGATGAGGAGGATGAGAAACGGAGAGTGGAGAAGTACTCTAGATTTATCCAGAGTCTTCCCAAGATCAACAGATCCACCCTGACTGCTCTGCTGCAACATCTCTACAGGTGAGGGTCCAAGGCTGAAGATACCCTCTGGTCCACACACACACACACACACACACCACCACACACACACACACACACACACACACACACACACACACACACACACACACACACACACACACACACACACACACACACACACACACACCACACACACACACACACACACACACACACACACACACCACCACACACACACACACACAGTACAACCTGCAAAAATCATCTGGTCAAAGCTACCCTACACTCATCATGTCACTGTTCCTTTCACTGTAATGCACTGCAGACACATTTTCAGACGAGTATTTCACAATAACAAGCACTTACGAACATGTAGGTCAAGTAGTTTGTCTGAAAAAGAGAGCCTGAATATGATACTATACTCTGAGGGTACAAAACACAAGAAACACCTTCCTAATTTTGAGTTGCGCCCCCTTTTATCCTCAGAACAGCCTCAATTCGTCGGGGCATGGACTACAAGGTGTTAAAAGCGTTCCACAGGGATGTTGGCCCATATGTTGGCCCCAGTATGGGCCATATGTTGGCCCATACTGCAATGCTTGCCACAGTTGTGTCAAGTTGTTTGGATGTCCTTTGGGTGGTGGACCATTCTTGATACACACGGGAAACTTACCTCGTTCAAAGGCACTTAAATCTTTTGTCTTGCACATTCACCCTCTGAATGGCACACGTAACACAATCCATGTTTCAATTGTCTCATGGCTTAAAAATCCTTCTTTAACTTGTCTCCTCCCCTTTGTCTACACTGATTTGAAGTGGATTAAACAAGTGACATCAATAAGGAATCACAGCTTTCACCTGGTCAGTATGTTATAGAAAGAGCAGGTGTTCTTAATATTTTGTAACCTCAGTCTATATATCCTGATCATCATAATGTATACAGTACCAATCAAAAGTTTGGACACACCTACTTATTCAAGGGTTATTATTTAGTTTTACTATTTTCCACATTGTAGAATATTAGTGAAGACATCAAACTGTGAAATAACACATATGGAATCATGTAGTAACCAAGAAAGTGTTAAAAAATGCAAAATATCTTTTATATTTGAATTCTTCAAAGTATCCACCCTTTGCCTTGATGACAGCATTGCACACTCTTGGAATTCTCTCAACCAGCTTCACCTGGAATGCTTTTCCGTTTCCGTTGCTTTTCACACTCTGCTTTGTACATTATATAGTCTGAATATTATATTATATATATAGTCTGAATATCATGATATACAGTGGGGCAAAAAGTATTTAGTCAGCCACCAATTGTGCAAGTTCTCCCACTTAAAAAGATGAGAGAGGCCTGTAATTAGAAAATCACAGAGGAGTTTATTTGCACGTCTGCAATAAAACGGCTAAGAACACTCGAGAGAGAGCGGGAAAGGTGTGTTTGAGAGAGTAAAATTGTCAGCTGGGGAAAGAAGAAGTTTCGGAAAACAGTAAAAGTTTTGTTTGTTTGTGCACAGATGTTTTAGTTTTTTCTACCTGTTTGGGTTTGTTTCGCTGTTGAACTCTAAAAGAATGCGTTTTTCTTTCTTTTTTGTTCCATTTTTGTTCTCCCACATTCAGTGTCCTTAAACGTTCCCATCCTATAAAGTAGAGGCCCTTATGTGAGGAGAGACTGCGAGCTGATTGGTCGGCTCTACTTTAGGAAGGTTCATGACCTCTACCAGACTGGAGGGTTTGTTGGTTTGCTCTGGAAGGCGTCCGCCTCTACTTTAGGTTGCGGGGAGAGGAACAACTGGGGGCCATGGCAGCTTCTAAACAACTACAGGAACTCAAGTAAGTATAGAGTCCATATACTAAAGACTCACAAGAACACAGCCACAACACAGCCTGCGACCATACAGTAAGCACACCACACAATCCATACACACACACACACATAACTCATACACACACACATCACACTAAACAACAGCCCACACACACACACACGATTAAATGAGGCATTTCACCCCACACACACACATGCACCCTACCAAACCACACACATTCTACACCGACTAGCGACTCATCGTAGTGTCTATATCATCTACCACCGAGCACTACATACACCACCACACAACAGCACAATCATCACACCACACAACCAACACCGACACACAACCAAGTACACACCACACACATCAAACACAGTTACACTCTCTCACACACAAAGCTTACACGACACACCCACACCAACCAGACACTGACGACAAACACACAATGACCACACCAAAAAACTTCCCCTGGCAACCTCCCTTGTCAGGGCACACACACACACACCAACACATCACACACACACCAACACACACAACCACACACACAACACACACACAACACACACACACACACACGACCATCACAACAATAGAGGAACAATGTAGGCTGAATATAGTCCATAAAATACAGTACATGTTACACCTTTGTCCCTATCAAGATACAACCTTGACCCTGCCTGGCATTAGTTTTATACGATGCTTGACCCTCGCCATGAATTAGTTTTGATCATTCTAAGAAACCCCTGCCTGGCAATTAGTCTATCATCTTGACCCTCGCCTGGCATTAAAGGATCGATATTGTAACCCTGCCTGGCAATTAGTAATCATGCTTGACCACTCCCGGCATTAAGTTTATCCAATCTTGACCCTGCCTGGCATTAGTTACATCTTTTGAGCCCTGCCTGGCATTAGTTTAATGAAATCTTTGAACCCTGCGTGGCAATTAGTTATCATCTTCGACCTTCCTGGCATTAGTTATCATCCTGACCCCTTGCCTGTGCAATTATTTTAATCATGCTGTTGAAGTGGCACCATCTCTGTCTCCGCGGCCTGGCAGTGGTATGTCGACAATCTCCACGCTACAGTAATCTGTGGAAAGTGTGGAGCGTGCCCTCTCTACCCTTCTGAGAGAATGAGTCGCCCACACTACAGTCGTCGTAGTATAAGTCTTCCCCAGCGGAAGAAAGCCCGAAAGAAGTTGGCCCAGCGGGGTTAACTGTCAGTGCCATGTCCGGCGGAGAAGAATTCACACGACACGAAGTGAATGGCAGGTCCGAACTAGACTTGCAAAATTGTCAAAATTGGAGTAATGCTAAGGTCTAGAATGTATGTGGTTATGGCAGGGGAAAATAAATTAAAGAAATTGCTCTCTTTTGAGAGTAACCGTTTGAAAGGGGCTGTACTGGAGTATGAGCAAATCGAGAAGACGTCGCTGCTATTCCCCCGCTCCGCTATCCGCGTCTTACCAGCAAAGTGTGGGGTGCCGGAATAGGATGAGCCGAATGGGGAGCTGGGCCATGAACTTGCAGAGTGTCTCGCCGCGCTAACCCTGCAAATCCATTTGCTTGATCACGATACAGACCGGGAAACAAAAAGCCCTCAGAGGTACCAGAGAGGGCTCTCTGTTTTTGTCCTCCTTAAACACGGGGTGAAACGTTTGGCAATCCTGAGCTGCGATATGTAAGGGAGTCCTCCATCCTGTGACATAGACTTTGCACCCATTAGTAACACGTAAAGATGACACCGATCCAAACCAGCAGAGGAGTTGCCATGCTAATGTACCACAGAAAGATCAGACATGTTTTAAAAGAGCAGTTTAGAGCCATTGGGATGAGTCTTCAATCTGGCAATGATAGAACCCCCTCAGGAAAAACCAGCTGAATACTGCAATGTAAGAAAAAATAGTGCCCTATCCTTCTGGGAATCCCAGCCGTTTGGAAGTAATATAGTAATATGTTCTAAGTGTGGGGTGTAAAAATTAATTGACTGCTGTTATCCTAACTTGAAATAAAGGATGAGCAATAAATTGAAAATGTAAAAACAACCACTAGATATAAATTGTCAAAACCTACACACTATATAAAGTTTAAACAACTGCCGACTTATAAGCACGATGCATTGATTGACGTAGGAATAGACGGCTCCGCCCAAACATTCTCGTTCGAAAGACAACTTTGAGAAGGATTTACACGCTGGTTGGTGGTCATAGCTAGCCTACTGAATGATGTTCTGCGAAGTCGCAAAAAAAATGGTAAATTAGCGTGAAATTACATTAGTAAAAGGCTTTATCCAAAAAAACAAAAGCTTGCGGAGGATAGCGAAGCATCATTGCTAGCCGTGTGACGTATAGTGTCAAACTGGAGATAAGTTTAAGTGAGTATTTGTTGAGAAATAATAGTCGAAAAGAGAATAAACTAAGAGGTTCACAGATAAGAATAGGAAAAGTAACTGACATGTCCGGTGATCTCAAAGAAATCGGATATATCTATAGAGAGCATACATTTACAATGTTAAGTGACATTTTAGCCAGACCGCTTCCTTAGTCACAGAGGCGACGTTTAAACAAGATTGGGTAAAGCATGTCAACCTTAATGTATAGATCCAGTGGAGACGAACCCACTTAACAATAAGTGGGGCAATGAACTAGACAGAAATATGTTAAAGGGGGGGAGGGGGAGGGTGTAAGAAGGGAGATACTTGATATAAGAGCTAGCACTGCTAATAATGAGGGATGATGAATGAGGTCATCGCAGGATTCAGAGAAGAAAAGTAAGTGACATGTCCAACAGAGCGACTGGTCATAGAGTTAGCCAATGAGAGGCTCATCACAATGCAGCAACCAGCCTACCTGACCTCAATGCTGAATTGTAGTCCAGAATGTATAAGTTTTAACCGAACTATTTGAATCTCTGGCGCACCAATCGGTTGAATGAGATAGATCAGCCCAAGATTGTTAGTGGACCGCAATCCCGATGAAGAAAGAGGAGTAAAAAGACACTCATAACTTTTGAGACGGAGTAAGCAGACGAGAAGAACAAGTAAGTGAGAGGACAAAGGTGAGAGAGATAGTTTGAAAGAGAAAGTACTAGCCACAGGAAAGCACGAGAATTAATGATGGAGTACCAGCAGAAAGAGAGAGTCAAAGAGAAGATATAGCGTTTTGATTGGACGCCTATTGGTATGTCAAGGAACAAGAAAACGGCAAACATTTGAGAAGAAGTTTTAATTAGGTAAGTCATAATAGGCAATTTGGAGTTCAGGATGTTAGATGGTAAGTAACAAGAGAGGGGGTGTAGTTTATAAGAAAATAGGTGAAGAGATGTAGATAGTCAGATGTCACGCAAAAAGTTGTCACTGAAGAGAGATGCCGAAAACCAAAGGAAAATGAAACAACGGAAGATGGAGAGAGCCGAAAGGAGAAGAGTAGATGGGAGAGAAGATTGAAATCCAAAATAAGTGAAGCTTTCTGCATGAGTTCCAGCCCCTGCTAATTCACATAATCAAGAGATAGAATCGAACCTGTTCACGGCAATGATACCTCGATGTTTTGATGAGTACAAAACCAGGACTTAAGAAGTCGACTCTCTCTCTCTAACAGATCACAAGGACATTAAAAATGTGAAGGAAGAGAGAGTAATAAGGAATCGCTACCTCCACATATCGTCGTCAGTAGGTAAAAGCAGACAGCAAGCCGAGAGGTCGACAGTTAAGATTTCCAGCCTTTTTAATATAATCATCACAAATAAAAGTAATTGCTGAAATACATAAGCTTGGCTGTTAGCCAAATAATAATAATAATCGCTCTGTAAACTTTTTATTTTTTAACTTCTCTCAGAAGAACAAGTTGAAAGATATTAGAAGAAATGCCTCAAAGCTCATATCAAACTTTGCACTTAATGTATAGAAATCTCACATATATCTAATCTTCAGGACCCCAAAAAGCGCTTATGCATTAGTTTAAGTCTTCAACTTATCCCAGAAGGCACCCCAAAAAACGTAAATGACCAAACGATTTTTCCACTACAGACGAAAAGAGTCCGAGGGGAGAGGTATTGGAAAGAAGGGATGGAATATGCATGTGTTTGTTTGCATTTACCTGATGAACCAACTGTTTACCTCTTAATAAAGTTCTTCCTCGATCCAAATATGCAAGTAAACAATTCCGGTTGAGCAGCTAAAATCTGGGATCTAATTGAAATGGCAAGATTTATTTGGTACATCGTCAGGTTGGCATGGAAACAGAGCTAGAAAGAATGTACCATGGAGCCCCTATTTAGTATAAAACACTCTGAACTCAAACACACACATCAGCACAATAAGAATTAAAATTAGCCCACACAGAGAGTGGTGGGAGATTAAATTGTTTTGTCCTGTTTACTCCATAGTACCTGTAAAGATGGAGGAAAGTCAGTTCCAGATAGCCTAGCGTGTCTATATAAAGTGCATAATGGTCTCCTGTTAATTCGCAGACAAAGTGTCGGCGCCGAGTCTATGGCCAAACCCCTATTGAGTGCCCGCAAAACTAGGTTTGGTAAACATCTGTCCGAATTTAGTGCCCTTGAGCAAGGCACTTAAACCATGAATTATTCCATTCAGAAAACTTCCTGTGCACAGAATAATCCGCCCCTGGAATAGAAGCGCTCTTTGCTTTAACGACTTAATTGTGAGAATATGGTCGATGGTACATGGCCAGTGGTTGACCCTGTGTCTTAACAATCATGAAACCTCCTTCTTATAAATGCTTGAAGGAAAATGCAGATCGGAAATTGTTCATAAATTTACAAAATTAAATTATGCCTGTCAAAGTTTTGTGGCCAATTATGAAAAGCCTGAAATAACATAGGAAGAGAAAAGCAAGAAATATAAAACATGGTGCTGAATGAAAGTGAGGAACCTTGCCATAATAGGACAGTGCGAATGTTTTGTCAAACTAATAGTTTTGTAATTTTAAAGTGTTTGTGTGTGTCAAAAAAAGCGATAATGTGTGTGATGTGTGTGAGATGTAATGGTTGCCGTCTGTGTCTGCTGCTGTGTGCGTGTGTGTGTGGATGTGATAGTGTGCTGTGTGCTGCGTGTGCGTTGCGTTGTGTGTGTGTGTGGCTGTGGAGGTGAGAGGAGGAGGAAGGTGTATGGAGGAAGGGGGTAGGGGGGTGGTAAAGAACCGATAATCTATCATAACCTTATGTGTCGATCGTGATAAAAATTTTGCGGCGTAATCCTTTGTCAGGTTTGCCTAACCTGCTAACAAATAATATTGTAAAACAACTGAACAGACTAACGTGACACACAAACAATAAGCTATGCAAAAAGCACCCCAGTTTCCACCCCGTAACTGAGTGAACCTGTACAAACCACAGGTACATTTCGTAAACAAGGGACATACTGTACCCAAATTGCTATATGCACCAAGTTAAGGTTGTCGAGGAATACACAGCATAACGGGGAAATGTTACTTACTCCGGTTGTGAAGCATTTTATGGGAGCGATCACACATGGAATCAAAGATCAGATCGATAACTTCTCTCTAGCCACTAATTACCTGCGCTCTTCCTAATCTGCTTCTCGTTTCGATGCGCGCAAGTTGATTCACTCTGGTCGTCTGTAGCAGCTGTGTATAGCGTGTAGGAATTAGTCGTGTGCGCAAAGTAGCGAACTGTATTGTCCACGAGAATCTGGGAAACAGACCGCCTGAAACAAGAAGGGACCAATAGCCCACATCGCTTACTGCACTATATGAAAGGAAACGACGTTGAGTCTCTTTCCTCTCCCAGTATAATAATATGGAGCAGGAGGAGAAAATCAGTCGCTATTAACAGTTTGCAGTCCAGGAAGCAGGCTTATGGTCGTGTATAAGTTCCCAAAGCCTAACAGACCCCGCTTGCTTTCGTTTACCAGGAGACAATAATACGTAGGAGCGAAAAAACAGAAGATAAAGCACAATAAGAGTCGAGGCGAAATTAATGAAGGTGAGTGACGGCTCCCAAATAAGAATTGGATTTCACCACACAGGACACGACCTCATTTTAATCTTCTTACTGCCCTCGTTGCTTGCCTACACAGCTATGTCACCAAGGGTAAGACCAGTACGAGAGGATTACCATAGGCTACTCTCGGTCAGTTGTCGTGTGATTGAGAAGGGAATGAGATCAGGAGTAACCCGTTGTGTGAAGAGTCGTTCAGCGTGGTCAATTGAGTGTGGGTATTCCTCGGGGGAGACAGTGTGCGCTGTCCATGCCAGAGGTGTCGTTTGACGACTTGTGTCTTGAGTACCAGTGTATTGCGTTGGCCTTGGGTTGGCCACTCGAGCAGAAATAATGCATGTATCCCCTCCGATAACTTCGAGTGGTAGCTCAAGTTTGGCGGGGCTTTGATTCTTGCGTGCTTAAATCAGTCCGGCCACCCACTTAACCCCCTTCAAAAAAAAGCACTAGAACCATATAACAACTATCAATACTCCATTACTATCACTAACATTAACACCAGTAATACATCGCGATGTTTTAGTTGAGCGAAGAACTCATCCACAACATAATATCACATCCACCAAGCCAGAATTCATTTTTTAATAGTAGCATGAACAAAAATGACTATTGCGCCAGTCACTATTACACATTCACTAATCTACTATAGATCAATCATACACATGAGAACTAGACCAAAACTACCAGAATAAAAATCTCGATAAGTAGGCGAGAAAACATACTAAATCACTCAACATAAAATGTCCCATGAACACTCGCAACAGGCCTACCCACCACATATAGTACGAGAGGGCATAACTGTTCGGTATGTTCGGGTCAACTACAGAATATTGCGATCACAGATATATACATCTGGGCGCAACACACCCATTGTAAGTCTCTCTCAATTTTACTCATCCAATTTATTCATTTTTCATAAAAATCGGCCCGACACTTATTACACTATTGATGTTAACTAATGCTAAGTGTTCTCATGACTCTATTTTGACACATGGTGAAAACTTAGAACGATCATCATTAAAACACAGGTAAAAGAACTGTCCGATTTTCATACATACTTCACTATTCGGCATTAAACGTATCTGTGTAACAGACAGAGAGTAGATTACCTTCCATATCCTCGACGCAGGAAAGGCTAAGCTTATCTCAGAGCACAAATAATAAATGGGTTGGAAAAGAATAGGACCATCTCTGGCTCAAATCGGGTCACAACATTTACGCACGCAAGAACTGTCTCGCATTATAGGAATACAAATACTTATTGATATCAAGGTTGCCTCAAGGGATTTTTGTAGACAGGTCACAAATCTGTCATGAGTTCTTAATAAGAGTACACAACAGCATGCTAATAAGAATTGAATCACGCTGAGGCACTATGAGCGGCCAAATCCAAAGAAGAAATGCGAGCCGACTAGTTAAAAATGTCGAAATGGTTGGAGAGAGCGGAGTCGAAGTGTATAGAACACTAGTCTGCCACTCGACTAATTCAGCCCAACACGCACACTACTCATCTGCGGCCAAAGATAACCCTGACATGTGACATGATTTGTTTGCTCACCGGTATCCGCAGGAAGAATAATTAACTCGAATAGGGGGTGGAAAGGACCCGACATAGCAGAGGTTCCGTTTCTGTTGTGTTTCTCAGAGACAAGAAACGAAGTTATAATAACGATTAAGGTTATTAGTACCATTTTGTCACCATGTTCTTGATCCTGGCGTTACTAAATAAAAAAAAAAATAGACTGTGCACAAGAGAGTAAATCTTTGCTAAAGAGGATAACTTCTGTGAGACTTAATTGAATATCGCGGTAAAACTCGCTGTGAAAAGCGTATCAACCTGTATGGTGAAAATCTTCATACTATACAGGTATACCTACTGGTTACGGTAATATTCCAAGTGCTTGTACTGAAGATAAATCCTAGTCAAACAACGTAGACGATTATCAAAACCATACGTGTAAACCACATTTGCATATTCCTCCTGACTCTCCGGACGGTCACTACTCGTCCTTGTATCGGAGATCCGTCAAATAAGATATGAGTTTCAAATATCAAGGGTGGAGTAATAGCCGTCTTGTCGGTATGTAAAGGTATCTTCTTGAGGATAGACCTAGATAAGGCCTATGTCACCGGGTATAGAATCGCGCCTCGTTCATTGAGTAGTCCCTCTGGATGAATGACTGATATCTACTTTAATGGTAGATCATATCGAAAAAAGTTGCAGTTTTGTGCTGGCTTATATAGTACGTCTATGCCTTCCAGACTATTCATCTACAGTCATCTACTCGTCGTGAACAGCTCCTAAAGATAGGTCTTTAATAAATCACTAGTAGTTGGAAACTTAGGAGAGAGAGACCCAGAAACTGATATGCGTCAACTAAAAGCACTGACGATAAATCAAAGTATTAGGGCTGTAACTTTTATGGAACAAGGAAGAGGGGTGACGTGCACCAGGGCCGGTCATCACACACAGTCACACACAGCTGTGAAGCCTGAGTACAAAGGGCGTTGCGACCTCTATTACTGGTCGTCTCTTGCACTGTTCTGTGTTATCTTCCTACGCTGCTTACTGCATAGACATTCAATAGAGACAACGTTGTCACTCCATAGTAAAGATGGGAGATCATCCTCATTATGATGGTGTCCTTGCCCAATATTGTCTGACCAGTGCTGTAGCACTTCTGGAGACCAGGAGAAAAACAACCCGACCTAGAACTAATACTTTAGAAGTGACAGAGACCAGCCAAGAGTCTGTGGCAACTGAATGAACGGGAAAATTAGGGTTCATGCCCCTTGCGGTTTGTGCCCTGATATAACATTGGAGGGGTGAGTTTCAATTTGAAAGGAAATTCTTAATTGGTCTTTTGATGAATCAATGGGCTGGAACTCATGCTAAAATTCATGCTTTTGCCTCATCTCCTCATCCACTTTCATACCCCTCCTGTCATCCCACATGCCTCCCTCTCCTGCTATCTCTCATTTCCTTTTCGCCCCAAACGTTGACCTCCTTTAGCGATTCTGTTGCCATTTGCGAAGAAGGAGATTTCATATACAACGCCAAAATTTTAGTTTAACAGAAGCGGATACCCCGGAGCCCGATGTATCCCGCTTACACCCTCGCGTGGGTGGCCTATCCAAGGACCATAGAAGACCTGGAAAGCTCCAAGCAATACGATTGAGTGGAGAAACTACTACAAAATATCTGCGAGAGGTACACTGGGAAGCAAGCACTAAGCGCTCTTTTGCCGTCTTGTAGGATCCGGAACACACACTTAGGCGTAACCAAGAAATCCACACACACTCGAGACCATAAGAACATATCCTTTGAACAATTGCGGTGGCCTCACCAAAGTAAGCTCCGACAGGAGTACACGCGTTTGTAAGCTGACCAACATTGGTACCGTCTACCAACACCAACTGGACCGTAAGTATTGCTCTTTGACAATACTATGGTGTTCCAGCATTCGCATCAGTGCAATACCCTGTTCTTGTGAAAATATGCCTCGTTTATCAAAAAGTATATTGGAATGGAAGATTCTATGTATGTATGAACACAGCCAATTGCTTTGTAGAGAATAGTGAGCCCGCCAGAGTGAAGCTATGACTTTAAATTTAAACGTATGGGCTCAGAACGCATTTTATATAAGTGTGGTGAGAAGAGTAAATTTTAATCTGGAAATACATTGAGGTGTGTAGCTAGTGACGCTGTGTGGGTTGACCGTTCTCGTGAGATAACCATGTCATCAGATCGAGGTTAATAGGACAGTACATATTGGTACTAAAGGGCCTTTGTTGATCCATCTATCATCGTTCAATTATTTCTTGTCGTCGAAGCTCGGACGGGGACTATTGAGTATTAATCATTAATCAAAAATTGAGCGCGTCCTTTATCTGTGTTGGTGATAGCTTGTAAGAGTCAAAAAAAATAAGCAAGGAACATATCGAAGACCCCACAGGCCAAGGTCTCCACCCTACCCATTTCGGGTGAGAGATTGCCCTGGGGTCACGGTGGGTTGTGGGAAGACCGTCGGAGTAACGTAAACATGAGTTAAATCGCGGCTGATACTGGATCTCTTTATCATTCTTCATCATCTATCGAGGTAAGAAGCATGTTCCCTTCTTCTGCCCATTGTATTTGGGCAATCAACTTGATCGGCTCCATCACACGCCTTCTGAAATTGTTTCGAAGACTGATAATGTAGATGCATGAATGTTCCAATATTTGTTCCAATAGTGGGACAATTAGCTGGCTTGATCTTGCCAGACTATGTCTCACTTAACCTAAACAGCAGCTGAGTCAGTCCGGGCAGGGTCCAACGGATATGAGATTAGCTGGCCTCTCTGTTTTGGGGCGTGCCGCCATTCCTCACACAACATCTATACACATACTAACTACACACACTAAGCCTTTATTTGTGCTTGGATCGTATACTGGACATCTTTCGATTGATCAACAGGGGTCATACTAATACAACCTAACTGCTTAAACCTCATCTCTCACATCATCTTCAGTGCGAGGCAGAGTGGGGACTACGAACAGCAAAGGCACTACGTACCATCTTGCGCACACCAACCACAGGACACACTACATTCAACTGAGGGCATTAACTTAAGAGCACACAGACACGAGATAGCGATCACGATGCAAGAAACATGACATATTATCATCTAACGCGAATTTACATTCAATCATACGAGCCTACACACGAGACACCACTCAGCAGTTACCCGGACCAACACTAGTAAATTACAACCTGCAAAAAATTCATCAACCTGGCAAAGATACTTACACCCTAATGCAACTACAGGTTACAATATCAAACAGTGTATATCCTGTCAAATTCATCGGTTATATGACTACTGCAGACCCACCATTTTCAATTTTAATATACAAGACGATTCAGTATTTTCACACATTAGATTAACCAAGCACCTTAACACCAACATTGTTGAGAAAGTCAAGGTAAGTTATATGTCTGACAGAAAGAGCAGCAAGAAGTATATAGCAATAACTAATAACGCTCGATGGGCTACAAGAAGACACAAGAACACCTGTCTCTAATTTGAGGTTGCGGTCCCCCGGTTGTTATGCCTCAGAACAGCGCTCAAGCACGTCGGGCTGGGACTACAAGGTTTGCTTAAAAGCGTTCGCACAGTGATGGCGCGGGTTGGGTCCGCAAGATCAATGGCTCTAGCGCGCCCCAAAACCTTACGAATGGGGCGGGATGATTGGCCCCCATACTGTGCGAATATGCTATAAGCTCGGGCACATTTGATTAGTTGATTGCATTTATTCTAGGTTGATTTGGACTGTCTCTTTGGGTGGGTTGGATCATTCTTGAATAAAACAACACGGGCGGAATCTGACGGTTACCTCGGCACAAAGGGCACAGATCTAAAAGTCTCTTTGTCGAGTGCACATGTCGGACCCATATGGCACCTTGGATGGGCCACACTGTAAAACTACTTAGGACCGATGGTCAATTCTGTCAAGTAGGTGGATCTACAATGTTCTATCCCAAAATGGGGCCTTGGTTTAACTTGTTCCTCCCCTGTTATGTCTAGCACTAGATTTGAATGTGGACCAAACAAAAAGTGACATCAGAAAGAGTAGTAACAGGGAGATAAGTATTACCAACAAGGCTATGGTCCCTGGTCTACGTGGACCCGGAAGGGTGTTGTTGAATAGAAGGGCGGAAGTGTATCTCATCAGATGCCAATGTGGTTGGTGATTACTCAATGCATCCCCTAGGTGTATGTTCCTGATCATTCATAATGTGAGTTTACAGTGACCAGAAAAATCTAAACGTTCGTGGGGTTTTGTGACAACACTCATTAACTTTTGAAGTTCCAAAGGGGGTGGTTGATGTTTAAGTTTATTTAGCCTGGATTTTCCACTATGTAGAAGGTAGGGTTTTTAAGGTGAAGAGCATCTGAGACTGTGAAAGTATAGCTGCGAGTAGACGGATTTATGGAGAGTCATGGTTGTAGATAACTACAAGAAAAGTGTTTGAATAAAGATGTCACCATAGTAAGTGTTGTGTGTGATTGTGCGTGTGTTTTTGTTTGTTTGTGAGTGTGTATTGTGTGGTAATTTCTTGCAGTAGTGTAAGTGTGTGTTGTTGTTCCACCCTGTGTTGGTTGTGTCTTGGATGTGTGTACGGAGTATAGTCGAGTGTTGTGCTGTCTCGAGTGTGGTGCTGTGGTAGTGGATGTGTTCGTGTCTGTGTTCGTCTGTGTGGTACCGTGTAGATGACGTTTGTGTCGACTGTCGTATGGAAGTTGTGCGTGTTTGTGGTGTTCTCGTGTTGTTGTCTGGTGGTCGTTTGTGTGTCGTAGCTGATCTCTGTGGGTCGCTGGTGTTTGTGATAGTCAGTGTTGATGTATTGATGTGGTTGCCTGTTGTGAATGATGTGTTGAGTTGTGTGAGATGTTGTGTGTAGTTGTATGTGTGTGATGGTGTAGTTATTGCTGTTGTGATTATGTGTCGGAGGTAATGGTTATTATACAGTGGTGGGTGCGATTGGAGTTGTAGTGTGTATGTTTACACGGCGTACATCGCCGTAATTGCCAGCCGCTAAGGTGTTCTCTGTGTCCTGAGTTTCTTGAGTGATGATACTAAGAATATGAGTAGTAATGGACCCTTGTAAATATATATAATCACTACTCGAGTTATTGATAGGTTGATATTGACGACTTTTGCCCATGGCCACAGTCGTTCTCTATGCACAAGACCCAGACCAATCCTGAAGAAAGAGAACGAGAGCAAGGAGTCTAATCTTCCCAGGCACAAACCAATCACCAAAGTTGGGTAAGAGGTCATGAGACTTCTCTTAAAAGTAGAGATGACATAGTATTTCGACAAACTCGTCGGAATGTGGGCTCCTGCACGAACAGCAAATCAAGTTAATTATTAGATGATTGGGGTCAAATAGAACAAACAGATCTTGAATGATGTAACAACTAAAATACTTATTGATAGAAAATGAAAATACAGCAAACTATCGTGATTGGTTACTGCTACAGAGTACGTCAAACACGAGGAAATTCTGCAAGAGCCAAGTAAATATCACAGAAGAGAGTATATCTCACACACACATCGTATTGTCCTGTGGCTACAAATATCAACAATACTTTATGGTCCCGAGAGTAAAACTTCTCCTCTTTCCCATGAGCAAAGTTAACTTCATTAACACAAACTTTCCTCGCTCCTCTCCCTCTATCGTCAGTGAGTCTCTTAGCCGTGTATGATTGCAGCTTTTCAAAGGGTGACATTTGTTCATCTGACGGGCAGAGTCTCAAGGTCTGGAACTTTATCCAAAGCCACGCGATGTGACTCCAAAGATATTTATCGTATGGAGCGTAAAACTAGATTCTTGACACACTCGGCTTAAGCTGCCGGAGATCTTTCACACAGAGCAACTTGAATACAGTGGCTTCTTACGAAAGCCCACTTTGTAGTCACTGAATTGAGCCACCAGAGCCAGCAGGAGTGGGTGTATATGTTGGTATGAATGAGGGCAACTAATAGTGTGTATAGTGATCGTCACAGCCCACGTAGCCATTTCATACCTATCTATGAGGAAGCTTGTCTCGCACTGATCGGAGAGCCAGGGAGGTTAGATAATGAAGACAGTTCTACTGCAACACAACTAAAATGTCACCTATCCCTACTAGGTGTGTCTATCCATCGAGGGCCCTTTCGCTTTTACAGCGGTATCAGAGTCTGTTCGCTGTGGTGTCGCCTCTGCTCGTTGTTGCAGTGATAAGATGTGACTAGTGCCGTCTCGAGATAGGCGTGAGTGAATGTGTGTGTGTGTTTGTCCGAGCCGTCCTGCATGATGTTTTTGTTCACAGTTAAGGTGGTATGGTGTTCTTTGGATGCAACTCAGCATTCTTTGTCCTCCAAACACGACGAGTTGAGTTTTTACCAAAAAGTTCATTTTTGGTTTCATCTGACCATATGACATTCTCCCAATCATCCAAATGCTCTCTAGCAAACTTCAGACGGGCCTGGACATGTACTGGCTTAAGCAGGGGACACGTCTGGCACTGCAGGATTTGAGTCCCCTGGCGGCGTAGTGTGTTACTGATGGTAGGCTTTGTTACTTTGGTCCCAGCTCTCTGCAGGTCATTCACTAGGTCCCCCCGTGTGGTTCTGGGATTTTTGCTCACGTTCTTGTGATCATTTTGACCCACGGGGTGAGATCTTGCGTGGAGCCCCAGATCAAGGGAGATTATCAGTTGTCTTGTATGTCTTCATTTCCTAATAATTGCTTCCACAGTTGATTTCTTCAAACCAAGCTGCTTACCTATTGCAGATTCAGTCTTCCCAGCCTGGTGCAGGTCTACAATTTTGTTTCTGGTGTCCTTTGACAGCTCTTTGGT
>NW_019943004.1:82759-92459 GCF_002910315.2 Salvelinus sp. IW2-2015 | reverse complement strand
TTCATCATAGGTACACTTCAACTATGACAGACAAAATGAGAAAAAATATTCCAGAAAATCACATTGTAGGATTTTTAATGAATGTATTTGCAATTGTGGTGGAAAATAAGTATTTGGTCAATAACAAAAGTTTATCTCAATACTTTTGTTATATACCCTTTGTTGGCAATGACAGAGGTCAAACGTTTTCTGTAAGTCTTCACAAGGTTTTCACACACTGTTGCTGGTATTTTGGCCCATTCCTCATCATCAGATCTCCTCTGATCAGTGATGTTTTGGGGCTGTTGCTGGCAACATGGACTTTCAACTCCCTCCAAAGATTTTCTATGGGGTTGAGTCTGGAGACTGGTAGGCCACTCCAGGACCTTGAAATGCTTCTTACGAAGCCACTCCTTCGTGCCGGGCGGTGTGTTTGGATCATTGTCATAATGAATGACCCAGCCACGTTTCATCTTCAATGCCCTTGCTGATGGAAGGAGGTTTTCACTCAAAATCTCACGATACATGGCCCCATTCATTCTTTCCTTTACACGGATCAGTCGTCCTGGTTTTTGCAGAAAAACAGCCCCAAGCATGATGTTTCCACCCCCATGCTTCACAGTAGGTATGGTGTTCTTTGGATCAACTCAGCATTCTTTGTCCTCCAAACACGACGAGTTGAGTTTTTACCAAAAAGTTCTATTTTGGTTTCATCTGACCATATGACATTCTCCAATCACTCAAATGCTCTCTAGCACTTCAGACGGCCTGGACATGTACTGGCTTAAGCAGGGACACGTCTGGCACTGCAGGATTTGAGTCCCTGGCGGCGTAGTGTGTTACTGATGGTAGGCTTTGTTACTTGGTCCCAGCTCTCTGCAGGTCATTCACTAGGTCCCCCCGTGTGGTTCTGGGATTTTTGCTCACCGTTCTTGTGATCATTTTGACCCCACGGGGTGAGATCTTGCGTGGAGCCCCAGATCAAGGGAGATTATCAGTTGTCTTGTATGTCTTCATTTCCTAATAATTTGCTTCCCCAGTTGATTTCTTCAAACCAAGCTGCTTACCTATTGCAGATTCAGTCTTCCCAGCCTGGTGCAGGTCTACAATTTTGTTTCTGGTGTCCTTTGACAGCTCTTTGGTCTTGGCCATAGTGGAGTTTGGAGTGTGACTGTTTGAGGTGTGGACAGGTGTCTTTTATATGATAACAAGTTCAAACAGGTGCCATTAATACGAGAGCAAGAGTGGAGGACAGAGAGCCTCTTAAAGAAGAAGTTACAGGTCTGTGAGAGCCAGAAATCTTGCTTGTTTGTAGGTGACCAAATACTTATTTTCCACCATAATTTGCAAATATTCATAAAAAATCCTACAATGTCTACAATATAGTTTTTCAACAGCTCCACAAACGTCTTGTTAACAAACTATAGTTTTGGCAAGTCGGTTAGGACATCTACTTTGTGCATGACACAAGTAATTCTCCAACAATTGTTTACAGACAGATTATTTCACTTATAATTCATTGTATCACAATTCCAGTGGGTCAGAAGTTTACATACACTAAGTTGACTGTGCCTTTAAACAATTCTAGAAAATGATGTCAAGCTTTAGAAACTTCTGATTGACTCAAATTATGTCAATTAGCCTATTGGAGGTGGACCTGTGGATGTATTTAAGCCTACCTTTAAACCCAGTGCCTCTTTGCTTGACATAATGGGAAATCAAAAAGAATCAGCCAAGACATCAGAAAAAATTATAGACCTCCACAGTCTGGTTCATCCTTGGAGCAATTTCCAAACGCCTGAAGGTACCACACTCATCTGTACAAACAATAGTACGCAAGTATAAACACCATGGGACCACGCAGCCGTCATACCGCTCAGGAAGGAGACGTGTTCTGTCTCCTAGAGATGAACGTACTTGGTTGAGAAAAGTGTAAATCAATCCAGAACAGCAGCAAAGGACCTTGTGAGATGCTGGAGGAAACAGGTACACAAGTATCTATATCCACAGTAAAACGAGTCCTATATCGACATAACTTGAAAGGCTGCTCAGCAAGGAAGAACCACTGCTCCAAAACCACCATTGCAAAATCCAGACTACGGTTTGCATCTGCACATGAGGACAAAGATTGTACTTTTTGGAGAAATGTCCTCTGGTCTGATGAAACAAAAATAGAACTGTTGGCCATAATGACCATCGTTATGTTTGGAGGAAAAAGGGGTGGCTTGCAAGCCGAAGAACACCTTCAACTGTGGCGCATCATGTCGTGGGGGTGCTTTACTGCAGGAGGGACTGGTGCACTTCCAAAATAGATGGCATATTGAGATGGAACATTATGTGGATATATGAAGCAACATCTGAAGACATCAGTCAGGAAGTTATAGCTTGGGTCTTGCAAATGGACAATGACCCCAAGCATACTTCCAAAGTGTTGGCAAAATGGCTTAAGGACAACAAAGTCAAGGTATTGGAGTGGCCATCACAAAGTCCTGACCTTAATCCTATAGAAAATTTTGTGAGCAGAACTAAAAAAGTGTGCAAGCAAGGAGGCCTACAAACCTGCCTCAATTACACGCTCTGTCGGAGGAATGGCCACAATTCACCCAACTGACTGTGCGAAGCTTGAGAAGGCTACCTAAAACGTTTGACTCAAGTTAAACAATTTAAAGGCAATGCTACCAAATACTTATTGAGTGTATGTAAACTTCTGACCCACTGGGAATGTGATGAAAGAAATAAAAGCTGAAATAAATCATTATCTCTACTATTATTCTGAATTTCACATTTCTTAAAATAAAGTGGTGATCCTAACTGACCTAAGACAGGGGAATTTTTACTAGGATTAAATGTCATGGATTGGGAAAGCTGAGTTTAACTGTACTAGGCTAAGATGTACACACACACACACACACACACACACACACACACACACACACACACACACACACACACACACACACACACACACACACACACACACATCACACACACACACACACACACACACACACACACACACACACACACCAACACACACACACAGAATGTGTGTGGGTGGTAAGTGAGACAACAACACAGACTTGGGCACATCGGCATAGCAATGCCACCTGTTCTTATGACACTTCTAACCCCACAATCCCTTGCTCTGCAGAAGTCACTCATTTACCCATAACCCATTCTATATTTTACTAACCTCCTCTGGGTGTGAATATGATACCACGTTGTGTGTCAGCACAGGATGCCACTACTTTCAGCCCACTACAGTAAAAAAATAAACATTTTTAAATGGTTAATGTAGATGTTTTTTTTAACCAGACTCTCGTGTCCCATGGTTTACCAGATAGGTTAAATCCCAAATAAAAATACTATGAGACTAGTCTAGAACACATTCTCCCGCCAATCACCCTTCTAGGAAAGTAGATATGGACATACATTAGAATACAGCATATTCTACTTCTGTTAGATACTGTAAATACTTATAATTACTACTACTACTTGTCTGGGCTGATGAGGTCTTGCACACTGATGCTACCGCTGCTGTGTTCTGCTCCGAAGCCAGAGTCATGTAATAACGTTGGATGATTAATCTGACTAATTATGGTAATGAGCGAATGTTTGAGAAGATTTCCACTCGTACCTTACTTCATTGTTAACCTACAGATGTACGAGATACCAGACCAGTCTGAGGGATGGCTCTGGAAATCTCTCCATCTCCACTGAGTTAGGTCAATCTGCTTTTAGTTTTTGTGCACCTTACTTGTGGAGAATCTCGAGAGGCTCTCTACAATTTTGGTGCCTGTAGGGCACTTCAAAAGGCTGATTGAGGACCTTTACACTGACAAATGTGTTGTTCTATGCTTGTTTTTGATTTCCGATGTATTGATGTGTATAGTGGTATATTGATGTGTTTTTACTGTGTGTACGGGCTCAATTCTAAAAAGAGACATTGTTCTCAGCATGACTCCCTGTCAAAATAAGGTGCAATGAAATAAAAAAATACTTATTGGTTATTTTGCTGGAATTTGAACTGTGCGCTGGTTAACGTCTCCTACAGTCATTACCTAGACTGCGCCTGGCTTTAACATCTCTTACAGTCATTACCTAGACTGCGGCCTGGTTTAACATCTCTTACAGTCATTACCTAGACTGCGGCCTGGCTTAATAACATCTCTTACAGTCTTTACCTAGACTGCGGCCTGGTTTTAACATCTCCTAACAGTCATTACCTAGACTGTGGCGTGGTTAAACGTCTCTTACAGTCATTACTAGACTGCGGCTGGTTTAACATCTCTTACAGTCATTACCTAGACTGTGGCCTGGTTTCCACTCTCGCTACAGTCATTAGACCTAGGACTGTGGCCTGGTTTATACGTCTCCTACAGTCATTACTAGACTGTGGCCTGTTTAACGTCTCCTACAGTCATTACGTAGACTGTGGCCTGTTTAAACGTCTCCTACAGTCATTACCTAGACTGTGCGCTGGTTTAACATCTCCTACAGTCAATTAACCTAGACTGTGGCCTGTTAACGTCTCTTACAGTCATTACTAGACTGTGGCCTGGTTTAACGTTCCTACAGCTCAGTGTGCCTGGTTTAACGTCTCCTCGTCTTACTAGACTGTGGCCTGGTTTACCAGTCTCCTACAGTCATTACCTAGACTGGGCCTGTTTACATCTCCTAGCAGTCATTACTAGCTTGGCCATAGTGGAGTTTGGAGTGTGACTGTTTGAGGTTGTGGACAGGTGTCTTTTATACTGATAACAAGTTCAAACAGGTGCCATTAATACAGGCAACGAGTGGAGGACAGAGGAGCCTCTTAAAGAAGAAGTTACAGGTCTGTGAGAGCCAGAAATCTTGCTTGTTTGTAGGTGACCAAATACTTATTTTCCACCATAATTTGCAAATAAATTCATAAAAAATCCTACAATGTCTACAATATAGTTTTTCAACAGCTCCACAAACGTCTTGTTAACAAACTATAGTTTTGGCAAGTCGGTTAGGACATCTACTTTGTGCATGACACAAGTAATTCTTCCAACAATTGTTTACAGACAGATTATTTCACTTATAATTCATTGTATCACAATTCCAGTGGGTCAGAAGTTTACATACACTAAGTTGACTGTGCCTTTAAACAATTCTAGAAAATGATGTCAAGCTTTAGAAACTTCTGATTGACTCAAATTATGTCAATTAGCCTATTGGAGGTGGACCTGTGGATGTATTTCAAGGCCTACCTTTAAACCCAGTGCCTCTTTGCTTGACATAATGGGAGAATCAAAAGAAATCAGCCAAGACATCAGAAAAATAATTATAGACCTCCACAAGTCTGGTTCATCCTTGGGAGCAATTTCCAAACGCCTGAAGGTACCACACTCATCTGTACAAACAATAGTACGCAAGTATAAACACCATGGGACCACGCAGCCGTCATACCGCTCAGGAAGGAGACGTGTTCTGTCTCCTAGAGATGAACGTACTTGGTTGCGAAAAGTGCAAATCAATCCCAGAACAACAGCAAAGGACCTTGTGAAGATGCTGGAGGAAACAGGTACACAAGTATCTATATCCACAGTAAAACGAGTCCTATATCGACATAACTTGAAAGGCTGCTCAGCAAGGAAGAAGCCACTGCTCCAAAACCACCATTGCAAAATCCAGACTACGGTTTGCATCTGCACATGAGGACAAAGATTGTACTTTTTGGAGAAATGTCCTCTGGTCTGATGAAACAAAAATAGAACTGTTTGGCCATAATGACCATCGTTATGTTTGGAGGAAAAAGGGGGTGGCTTGCAAGCCGAAGAACACCTTCCCAACTGTGGCAGCATCATGTCGTGGGGGTGCTTTACTGCAGGAGGGACTGGTGCACTTCACAAAATAGATGGCATATTGAGATAGGAACATTATGTGGATATATTGAAGCAACATCTGAAGACATCAGTCAGGAAGTTATAGCTTGGGTCTTGCAAATGGACAATGACCCCAAGCATACTTCCAAAGTTGTGGCAAAATGGCTTAAGGACAACAAAGTCAAGGTATTGGAGTGGCCATCACAAAGTCCTGACCTTAATCCTATAGAAAATTTGTGAGCAGAACTAAAAAAGTGTGCAAGCAAGGAGGCCTACAAACCTGACTCAATTACACCAGCTCTGTCAGGAGGAATGGGCCACAATTCACCCAACTGACTGTGCGAAGCTTGAGGAAGGCTACCTAAAACGTTTGACTCAAGTTAAACAATTTAAAGGCAATGCTACCAAATACTTATTGAGTGTATGTAAACTTCTGACCCACTGGGAATGTGATGAAAGAAATAAAAGCTGAATAAATCATTATCTCTACTATTATTCTGACATTTCACATTCTTAAAATAAAGTGGTGATCCTAACTGACCTAAGACAGGGATTTTTACTAGGATTAATGTCAGGAATTGGGAAAACTGAGTTTAACTGTACTAGGCTAAGATGTACACACACACACACACACACACACACACACACACACACACACACACACACACACACACACACACACACACACACACACACACCACACACACACACACACACACACACACACACACACACACCACACACACACACACACACACCAGAACTGTGTGTGGGTGGTAAGTGAGACAACAACACAGACTTGGGCACATCGGCATAGCAATGCCACCTGTTCTTATTGACACTTCTAACCCACAATCCCTTGCTCTGCAGAAGTCACTTCATTTACCCATAACACCATTCTATATTTTACATAACCTCCTCTGGGTGTGAATGATACCACGTTGTGTGTCAGCACAGGATGCCACTACTTTCAGCCCACTACAGTAAAAAAAATAAACATTTTTAAATGGTTAATGTAGATGTTTTTTTTAACCAGACTCTCGTGTCCCATGGTTTACCAGATAGGGTTAAATCCCAAAATAAAATAACCTTGAGAACTAGTCTAGAACACATTCTCCCCCAATTCCACCCTTCTAGGAAAGTAGATATGGACATACATTAGATACAGCATATTTCTACTTCTGTTAGATACTGTAAATACTTATAATTCACTACTACTACTTGTCTGGGCTGATGAGGTCTTGCACACTGATGCTTACCGTGCTGCTGTTCTGCTCCGAAGCCACAGTGTAAACGTTGGATGATTAATCTGACTATTATGGTAATGAGCGAATTGTTTGGAGAAGATTTCCACCGTACCTTACTTCCTTGTTAACCTACAGATGTACGAGATACCAGACCCAGTCTGAGGGATGGCTCTGGAAATCTCTTCCATCTCCACTGAGTTAGGTCAATCTGCTTTTAGTTTTTGTGCACCTTACTTGTGGAGTAATCTCGAGAGGCTCTCTACAATTTGGTGCCTGTAGGGCACTTCAAAAGGCTGATTGAGGACCTTTCCACTGACAAATGTGTTTGTTTTCTATGCTTGTGTTTTGATTTCCGTGTATTGATGTGTATAGTGTATATTGATGTGTTTTTATGTGTGTACGGGGCTCAATTCTAAAAAGAGACATTGTTCTCAGCATGACTCCCTGTCAAAATAAAGGTGCAATGAAATAAAAAATACTTAATTGGGTATTTTGCTGGAATTTGAACTGTGGCCTGTTTCGTTCTACGTATTCAGATGCGGCTGAAATTCTTTACATCTCTACATCCTTCTAGCCTGGGCCTGGTTTAAATCTCTTACAGTCATTACCTAGACTGGGCCTGGTTTACTTCTTAATCTTTCTAGCCTGCGGCCTGGTTTAACATCTCCTACAGTCATTACCTAGACTGTGGCGTGGTTAACGTCTCTACGTCTTACTGGCTCGCTGGTTTACTCTCTTACAGTCATTACCTAGACTGTGGCCTGGTTAACACTCTCCTACAGTCATTACCTAGACTGTGGCCTGGTTTAGCTCTCTACAGTCATTACCTAGACTGTGGCCTGGTTTAACGTCTCTACAGTCATTACCTAGACTGTGGCCTGGTTTAACGTCTCCTACAGTCATTACCTAGACTGTGGCCTGGGTAACATCTCCTACAGTCATTACTAGACTGTGGCCTGGTTTAACGTCTCTTACAGTCATTTACTGTGGCCTGGTTTAACGTCTCCTACAGTCATTACCTAGACTGTGGCCTGGTTTAACGTCTCCTACAGTCCTTACCTAGACTGTGGCCTGGTTAACTATCTTCCTACAGTCATTACCTAGACTGCGGCCTGGTTTGACATCTCCTACAGTCATTACCTGACTGCGGCCTGGTTTGACATCTCCTACAGTCATTACCTAGACTGTGGCCTGGTTTAACATCTCCTACAGTCATTACCTGGACTGCGGCCTGGTTTAACGTCTCTTACAGTCATTACCTCTAGTTCCCAGCACACATGCTCATGCTGTTGACCAGGGTGTGTGTACATAGTTTGGTTGTGTATGAGGGGGACATTGTGTGTAGCTGTGCTTTTAGGTGTGTGTGTGTGTGTGTGTCTGTTCCTGTGTGTGTATTTAAGCATTTGTGGGTTTATGTACTGTACTTACAGTATGTGTATGAGTCTATGTCACCTATATGTGTGTTTATCAGTGTGTCCTCCTGTATATCTATACTGTGTAGGGTCCAGAGGTGCTCCCATATAAACCAGATGCAGACCAGAGACTTAGCCTGTGTGTTCTCCTCATGTCTCTTCCAAACCGAGGGACAAACCACACCAGAGATCAGCGTGGTCCAAGACCTCATCACCAACTATGTACAACTTTTTGGGGTAAGTTGTGTCTATCTACCTGTCATATATACTGACCAAAAATATACACGCAACATGTAAAGTGTTTGTCCCATGTTTTCATGAGCTGAAATAAAAGATCCCATACATTTTCCATACACGCAAAAATATTATTTAGCTGAAATTTTGTGCACAAATTTGCTTAAATCCCTGTTAGTGAGCATTTCTACATTGTCAAGATGATCCATCCACCTGACAGGTGTGGCATATCAAGAAGCGGATTAAACAGCATGATCATTACACAGGTGCACCTTCTGCTTTGGACAATAAAAGGCCACTCTAAAATGTGCAGTTTTGTCACAAAACACAATGCCACAGATGTCTCAAGTTCTGAGGGAGCGTGTAATTGGCATGATGACTGCAGTAATGTCCATCAGAGATTTGTTAATTTTTCTACCATAAGCCGCTTCCAACGTAATTTTAAAGAATTTGGTAGTACCTCTAACCAGCCTCATAACCGGAGACCACGTGTAACCACGCCAGCCCAGGACCTCCACACCCGGGCTTCTTCACCTGCAGGATCGTCTGAGACCAGCCACCAAGAAAGCTGATGAAACTGAGGGGTATTTCATTCAGTAATAAAGCTCTTTTGTGGGGAAAACTCATTCTGATTGGCTGGGCCTGGCTCCCCAGTGGGTGGGCCTATGCCCTCCCAGGCCCACCCATGGCAGCGCTCCTGCCCAGTCATGCGAAGTCCATTGATTAGGGCCTAATGAATTGATTTCAATTGACTGATTTCCATATATGAAATGTAACTTAGTAAAATCATTGAAATTTTATCATTTTGTCTTAATATTTTCATTCAGTATACTTGAGTGTGAGTGTCTGAAACTTAAAACAGTGAGTGTCTGAAACTTAAGCCAGTGAGTGTCTGAAACTTAAACCAGTGAGTGTCTGAAACTTAAACCAGTGAGTGTCTGACACTTAAACCAGTGAGTGTCTGAAACTTAAACCA
>NW_019943004.1:63120-80167 GCF_002910315.2 Salvelinus sp. IW2-2015 | reverse complement strand
GTGAGGTCTACACTAACCAGGACTTCTGAAACTCTAAACAGTGAGTGTCTGAAAACATTGATAGTCTGACACTAAACCAGTGAGGTCTGAAACTTAACCATGTGGTGGTCTAAACCTTAAACAGTTGAGTGTCTGAAAACTTAAACCAGTGAGTGTCTGACACTATAAACCATGATGTGTCTGAAACTAAACCATTGAGTGTCTGAAACTTAAACAGACTGAGTGTCTGGAACTTAAACCAGTGAGTGTGTCTGAAAACTTAAACCAGTGAGTGTCTGAAACTTAAGCCAGTGAGTGTCTGAAAACTTAAAGCCAGTGAGTGTCTGACACTAAACCAGTGAGTGTCTGAAACTTAAACCACGTGATGGTGTCTGAAACTTAAACCAGTTAGTGTCTGAACTAAGCCAGTGAGTGTCTGAACTTAAGCCAAGTTGGAGTGTCTGAAACTTAAACCAGTAGAGTGTCTGAAAACTCTAAACCAGTGAATGTCTGAACGTTAAAACATGAGTTTTAAGTTTCAGAGCGTTCTTATGTCACACTAATTCTTTCCGGAACCCTGGCTCCTCTCTTTTTCCCACCTAGAGGAGGACGTTCTTCATTCATCCCTCCGTTCACCTTACCATTCATCTTCCATTCCCTTAATCATTGGGAATGCTGCGTCTGTTCGCATGGATGTGTGTGTGTGTGTGTATTACCCAGGTCAACGAGGACCAACTCAAGCAGATGGAGAGTGAGAACAGTTTCATCACACGATGGAACGACAAGAAAGACACCATAGTAAGTCAACCTGTTTAGCTTCACTGACAAACACAATCAGACCTCTGGACCGCTTTGTGTGTGTGTGTGTTAGCTGAGCTCTAAGGTCGGAAATGCATTTTAACTGTTGTGTGTGTGTGTGTGTGTATTACCCAGGTCAACGAGGACCAACTCAAGCAGATGGAGAGTGAGAACAGTTTCATCACACGATGGAACGACAAGAAAGACACCATAGTAAGTCAACCTGTTTAGCTTCACTGACAAACACAATCAGACCTCTGGACCGCTTTGTGTGTGTGTGTGTTAGCTGAGCTCTAAGGTCGGAAATGCATTTTAACTGTCTTCCTGTTATGTAATGATTGAGGGAGGGAGGGTGTTGTTTGGACGGAGTCAGAGGGCAATGAGAGGGTTTGTATGACTGTTCACCTTTATAACTGTCTGCTACTTTATGCCTGGACGCATGCGCTGCAGGAAACCATTTGTTCAGATAACCTGGAAAACAAATTAATCTTCAAACCTTATGCTGCCTGCTGACGTTGAAGTGTTTGTACAAAGTGTTGAAAGTGGTTGAACAGTGTTGAAAGTGGTTGTTTTTCCCCCCCCCCTCCTTAAGTTGGTTTCCAGAGGCTGTCAGAATGAATCTGGCCAATTGAACTAAAAGGTTAACGCTATTGTGGGAAAATTGCCCCCTGAAAAACGCAAGAGAGCTAGACAAATGTCTCATGTACTAAAAGTGGAGGTTTTTAGTAACCTGGTAACATGATTGAGAGACCAGGGGAAAGAGGAAAATAGACGTATCAGATATTCAATTTAAAGCTTTTAGGAAAGACTGGCTCTCTCAGGGAGGGCGAGGAATTTAAGGCTAGCTCTAACATGTGGTGGTGTTCATTGTTAGTGGCTTGCTGTGCAGCAGCGTGATTAGCCTAGTGCCTAGCCTAGCACCTGTTAGCTCAGGCTGTTGGGTTAGCTCTTAGAGTGGAGGGTACACACACACACACCCACTAGGCTTGAGCAATGTCCTTTTTCTTCCCCCTCCCCCTCTTTTCTTTCCGTTATTTTCTCCTCGACTTCATGCGTCAGAAAGCACTTTAAGTTCGAGTGAGGGCGCCAGCAAAACAACCCTCTTTGTTTTCTTTCCTCCCTCGTTCTCTCGTCTCTGGCTGAGTTAACTCGATAAAGGTGGGCAGACATATTTTTACTGGCAATTTGACTGGTGAACTCATGTCTACACTCCCAATGGCTGCCTGGTATTGTGACGCAATAATTGCCATGGTATTTTGGTATGTTCTATCAACTGGTGCTGGATTGCCATGGTAATGTAGAATGTTCTACCAACTGAAGCTGGGTTGCCATGGTAATGTAGAATGTTCTATCAACTGGTGCTGGATTGCCATGGTAATGTAGAATGTTCTACCAACTGAAGCTGGGTTGCCATGGTAATGTAGAATGTTCATTCAACTGAGGCTGGATTGCCATGGTAATGTAGAATGTTCTACCAACTGAGGCTGGATTGCCATGGTAATGTAGAATGTTCATTCAACTGAGGCTGGATTGCCATGGTAATGTAGAATGTTCATTCAACTGAGGCTGGATTGCCATGGTAATGTAGAATGTTCACTCAAATGGTTCTAACTGATGTGGCTCATAAAAATTGTTGACTCAACAAATCACAGCACACCTGCTTTTACTTCCTGGCATCGGTACACTCAAAATGTCTGCCAGTCCACCCATTTTGTTATCATTCACTTGAAACACCCTTTCTATCCATTCTTACTTCTATGGCTAAACTCTGCCTATTCATTATGATATACTGTACGTTTACATTTGGCATTTTAATCATTTAGCAGATGCTCTTACGCAGAGCGACTTACAGTAACGAGTACATATATCTCCATACTTTTTTGTACTGTTCCTCTGTGGGAATCAAACCCACAACCCTGGTGTTGCAAGCACCATGCTCTACCAACTGAGCCACATGGGACCTGTGTGCTTATCCTTCACTTCAATCTACTGTGACCTTCCCGTTTCCTGTGGAGAGGAAGGAATAAGAACCACGATGCATAGAAACACCTCTAAACCTTTCTCTTCCTCTCTCGTTTCCACAGCTGAGAGTGATTGTTGTCAAGACAAACTGAAGTGTGCTTTAACTGGGGGCCAAGACTCAGCATTTCAAAATGTCCGTCACACATGGACTGTATAGTTATCAGGGCAATTGATGGAAGTGGTTTAATGTGTGGTACTGTCTCAACCAGCTGCATAAGTAAGTGGTAATCAACGAGGGGCTATGCGTTCTATGGAAACTATTGAACAACGTGAAAGGTGTGTTTCACAACGTGCTAGCGGAATGGAACTGACCTTGCATGCAGATGCATCATTTTTCAATGAACACATGGAGCCCAGAGTTGATTATCCCTTTCATGTCATCTATATAATTTAACACATTTGCCACTAGATATGTGTTCATTTGTCGGTAGAAATGTGTTCAACATCCACTGAAGTAGCTAGCAAGTTTTCTTCCGGAAACTTCTGGAAGATTGCCCATTATTTAGTTTTTCTAGCGACCCAGAAAACGGAGGCAGTGGAAGAACCCATTCAAGCAAGTAAATATATTTTGATAATGATAAAACACGATGTATTATTAGCTCGCTTTCCACAGAAACATAGTGTGCAGGCTAACTCCAATGTGCTGCTCTCGTAATGTTAGCTAGCTAACTTTACATACTGTATAGCTAGCAATGTAAATCAAATATCACCAGCTTGCTAACTTCATATTAGCTGGTTAGTTATCTTGATATATTTATCATTGTAACTCCAAATGCATTTGTATATAGGTAGCTAGCTAACAGCAATGGAAGAGTGTGAAAGGATTAGCTAATGTTAGCACTTCCAGCTGTCAGAGAAGGGAGAGTAGGGGGGGGATATACCCTCTGAATAGGGGGGATATACATGTTTACTTAGTTCACCTTTATTTACATTTGTGGGAGTACATTATGAACCTATTCTCCAGGTCCAGTCCCTAGCGAGGAAAAACTGAGGACAGAGAGATATAGCAACATAATATTCAGGGCTGTCTAATTTGATTATAATGAAGACTGTTTCTTTTGTGATGTTGTCTGTCCTCAGATACAGAGAGCCGTAAAACCCTGTCTGCAGATGAAGAAGTCCTAATGAATGTCCCGAGAAAAAAAGGGTACATCCTAGTATACCATGGAATATGCATACCTAGCTATGTTAGCACATTTTGTAAACCTAAATACAGTTTAAAAGTCACACACAATGTATAATCCTATTACGACTGGAGCAGACCAACCCTGCTGGGTGTTGCACGCTTCTGTTCCAACCCAGCACTAACACACCTGATTCAATGTATCAAACCTAATTAGTTAATAATCAATTATGATAATAATGGGCTGGAACAGACGTCTTCTTAATCAGTAGATCAGGGATCAGTGGAGCGATGTTGTAAATTTCTGGTATGGACTTATTTTATTATACCTGAAGCGATATTTTAGTAAAAAAAAATCTAACCTTTACATATGAGTTAGCTTACTTGTAGACTTTGGAATTATATGAAATAGTAATTTATTTGAAGTTAAGTGTTTGAACTTGTTTTAATTGTTAACTTAACTATTATTTGGGATGAACTAGTGTTGATGTTGATTAATAATCATGTCATGATCCTGCAATAAAGAGAGGAAGGGAATATGTCTCTAATTTGTCTGTGTTTCTGTGTTGTATTATTAGATTATAACTATTTTGTCAAGATGTCAGCCATGTGAACCCATTTTGCAGCTGATAATGGCATGTAATGCCAATGCTGCCATAGGCCTACAGTTTTTTTGGGGGTGGAGAACATATAGCTGAACAATATGTAAACAATGTGTGTGAGTTAAGCTTGTCTCTGCTTCAGATGCTCATTGTCAAGGGGTGCATTGCAAATGCCCATAAGACTAATGCCATCATACTGTAGGCCAGTGGATCCCAACTCCGGTCCTCAAGTACCCCCAACAGCACAGTTGGATTGTAGCCCCGGACAAACACACTTTTGTCTGGATTCAACTTGTCAACTAATCATCAGGCCCCAAATAATGAATTGGGTATGTTTGTCCGGGGCTACAACACAAATCTGTGCTGTTGGGGGTAGTCAAGGACCGGATTATACGGCTTTTAGCCAATCAGCATTCATAATTATATTATTAGAAATTATAAACTGGTGGTTCTAGCCCTGAATGCTGATTGGCTGACACCCGTGGTATATCAGACCCTATACCACGGGTATGACCAAAACAATATATTTTTACTGTTCAAATTACGTTGCTAACCAGTTTATAATATGTAAGGCATCTCAGGGGTTTGTGGTGTACTGTATGGCCAATAAACCATGGCGATTGGCTCTATCCAGGCACTCCGTGCTGCATAACCAGTTCATGATAGCATTAAGGCATCTCGGGGGTTTGTGGTATATGGCCAATATACCATGGTGAATGGCCATATCCAGGTACTCCGTGTTGCGTCGTGCGTAAGAACAGCCCTTAGACATGGTGTATTGGCCTTATACCACACCCCCTCTGGCCTTATTCTTCTCTACTTCCTGTTCTCCCCCTCTCCATCCCTCTGTCATTCCCTGCACCAGCTTCCACCATCTCCTCTTCAGTGTTTGTCTCCTCTTTCCTCTCCTTAGTTCTGCTAATGGAACAGCTCTTTGTCTGTGGGCTGTAATCTCTTCCGGTGTGGAACACATGCACGCACTCATGCGCACGCACGCACACACACACACACACACACACACACACACACACACACACACACACACACACACACACACACACACACACACACACACGACTCTACCTGTTATAATGACGACATGTCATAGGCCAACTTATTATTTTTTCCTGTGCAGCCCGGCCATTGTCATGGCATTTGTCTTTCCCAAGATCTCTCCGTCAAGTATGACCTTCATGCCACAACTTCTCACATTCCGCTTGTTTACAATATTTTCTCTCTGGCTTACTGTTGTTGAAGACATCATAGGTTGTTTAGTTCAAAGTTGAGAAGAAATGTTTCCTAGGATGGCAGACTTTTCACTTTTGTCTCAGAAGTTGGTTTGCTCATGATAACCCGATCTTACTTTTTTTTTGTGAAGTGAGAGAACAGAGGACAAGGACAGAGACATAATGTATATGACTCTTGATGCAATGTCACTTTGTGTCCAATGTCCCTTTGTGTCCAATGTCCCTTTGTGTCCAATGGCCTCTCTGCTGTTGTATTACAATGCCGGAGCAAGGTTGAAGGGAAATTAAGAGAAGTGTCAGCTGTGATAGTCTGCAGGTTCCCAAGGACTTCTCCAAAGCCTCTTGCGTATGTTTAAGAATCTCTGTATGTGGCCGATTACAGTATGTTACCTTAATGGTATAGAACAGACCGGATTCTCACAGATTGAAAAATACATTTGTCCCAGTGTTAAATCTAAAATAATATCAAAGTCCTAAGAGGAGTATCATTACTTGATCTACATGCTTCAGATTTCCACACAGACATTCCATTGACTCCAAATCACGAATCAAAGGTCAGAGTTAGCTCAAGTTAATATTCATCCCTGATTGAGAGACTGAACACTTGATTGGGATATTATAAAGTTTGGCAGAAATGTTGACTACATTAGAAGCCCTTACCCCCCCTTTCCACCTCTCTGACTTCCTCTGGCTTGCTTCCCTCATTCTGCCAAAACATCGCATCAATTAAAAGCACTATATTTAGTTTTGCCTGTAGCTCAGAATACGACCTCTACCACTCTCCTCAAATCGTGTAATGCTTCCCTTGGTTCCCTCTGTTTAGGCTCAGGCCACACCGAGGTGGGAATTCAGAACAAAAGCCAATTAATCCGAATGTTGTGTTTTTTCTTTCTCCTCTGTTTCTCTCTCTCTTTCTCTCCCTCTTTCTCTCCTTCTATTTAGTTCTCTCCGGCCGGGGACTTGATCTTTGAGGTGTACCTGGAGAGGAGGGAGCCGGAGAACTGCTGCTTAATCAAGGTAAAGGTGTGTGTGTGTGAATGTGAATGGTGTGGTATGTGTTGTGTATGTGTATGTGTGTGTGTGTGTGTTGTGTGTGTGTGTGTGTGTGTGTGTGTGTGTGTGTGTGTGTGTTGTGTGTGTGTGTGTGTGTGTGTGTGTGTGTGTGTGTGTGTGTGTGTGTGTGTGTGTGTGTTGTGTGGTAAAGGGTGAGAAAGAGGGGAGTGTATAAGTTGGAGGGAGAGAGCGAGGGATAAAGGGAGTAGAAGGAAAAGGTGGAGGTAGTGTAATGGGGTCTGGGGGAGTTAGAGGTACAGAGCAAGGGATAGATGGAATAGAGAGAGAGAGGGAGTGGAGAAGTGGAGGGCGTGATAGAATAGGGCCGAGACGTTGGTGGTTAAACCTGATGGGATTACTGCCACCGAAATAAATCAAAAGCGAGCTAATCAAAGACACTTCTGATATAATTGTTTGAGTAATTGCGTTTAATCAGAGGCATTGGTAAGCTGCAGGTAATGGATTTATTTTGCAGGTGTGGAACAGCAGTGGGTTGGAAAAGGGGGGGGGGGTGTAAGAGTGGACTGTTTTACGACTCACTGCGACATTAACAGTTATTTTCTTCTCTCTTGAGTCATGCTTGTTCTTTACTTTCTGTTCACCTCTACACTATGATTACAGAATAGTTTCTGTGCAGACTCTTTCACAAACAGAGGTAGAGTTTTGTGTTCTCCATTTCCAGACTGCAAGTGAGGGAAAATCTTTGACCGTGATACAAATGCCCAACCTTTCGTCCAGTCCCTAATTATCTGATGTGGATAGCTAACATGCAGGGTTGCAGCCATTCTATTTAAATGTATTCAATTCAGCAAGTTAATGGACCTTCCATTTTAAGAATGTACTGTGATTTCAGTTCACTTCCTGGGTGAATTTAAATGGACTGCAATGGAAATTAACCCAGTCCTGCTAAGATGTGATTGTTTCCTCTCCTCTCTCTAACATCTTTGTGGTTGTGTTGTGGTAGTTGTCTCCTACCATGAGGTCAGACGAGCTGGCAGAGTCCACGCTGGTTACGAGGAACGTGGTCACGAACCCGGTCGACCTCTGGACCACGTTCGAGGTCATTGAGAACGGAGAACTGGGTATGTGACAACAAAGAGATGATCAACTGGTCATTAATGCTACATAGAAGCTGTGGAGACAGCATTTCTTTCATGTCTCCAGAGGGAAGGTTTCTGAAGTCAGAAAAACATGGGGTTTCACGAATAGCGAAGGTTGGATAAATGAAATATGTAAATATGTAGACAGTGCTGTAAATAATATCGGGAAGAAGGGAAATAACTTCGCTTATTCCCTCTCGACATTTTTTCAAACTTTTCAAATCAAATCAAATTGTATTGGTCACATACACATGGTTAGCAGATGTTAATATGAGTGTAGCGAAATGCTTGTGCTTCTGGTTCCGACCATGTAGTAATATCTAACAAGTAATCTAACAGTTCCCCAACAACTACCTAATACACACATCTAAAGGGGGTGAATGAGAATATGTATGTATGTATAAATATATGGATGAGTGATGGCCGAGCGGCATAGGCAAGGTGCAGTAGATGGTATGAAATAGATGGTAATGTTAGATATGTAAACATGATTAAAGTGATATTATTTAAAGTGACTTGTGATCCATTTGTTAAAGTGGCCAGTGATTGGGTCTCAATGTAGGCAGCAGCCTCTGAGTTAGTGATGGCTGTTTAGCAGTGTGATGGCCTTGAGATAGAAACTGTTTTTCAGTCTCTCGGTCCCAGCTTTGATGCACCTGTACTGACCTCGCCTTCTGGATGATAGCGGGGTGAACAGGCAGTGGCCCGGGTGGTTGTTGTCCTTGATGATCTTTTTGACCTTTCTGTGACATCGGGTGGTGTAGGTGTCCTGGAGGGCAGGTAGTTTACCCCCGGTGATGTGTTGTGCAGACTGCACCACCCTCTGGAGAGCCTTGCGGTTGACGGCGGTGCAGTTGCCGTAGCAGGTTCTGATACAGCCCGACAGGATGCTTTCGATTGTGGATCTGTAAAAGTTAGTCAAGGTTTTGGGTGACAAGCCAAATTTCTTCAGCCTCCTGAGGTTGAAGAGGCGCTGTTATGCCACACATTTCAGTTTGTCGTTGATGTGTACACCGAGGAACTTAAACATTTCCACTTTCTCCACTGCTGTCCCTTCGATGTGGATCATCTACTTAGTTTTGTTGACGTTGAGTGAGAGGTTGTTTGCCTGACACCACACTCCGAGTGCCCTCACCTCCTCCCTGTAGGCTGTCTCGTCGTTGTAGGTAATTAAGCCTGCTACTGTTGTGCCTTCTGCAAACTTGATGATTGAGTTGGAGGCGTGCATGGCCCTGCAGTCGTGGTTGAAAAGGGAGTGTAGGAGGGGGCTGAGCACGCGCCCTTGTGGGTCCCCAGTGTTGAGGATCAGCGAGGTGGAGATGTTGTTTCCTACCTTCACCACCTGGGGGTGGCCCGTCAGAAAGTCCAGGACCCAATTGCACAGGGTGGGGTTGAAGCCCAGGGCTTCCAGCATTCTTACAGTGGTTCCTCCTTTAAAAGTTGCGAGCTACAGCGCGGGACATAGAGGTACCCAGCGTCACGGCGTCATTGCTCCAGACCACCACAAGGGGGAGTTAGAGGTACCCAGCGTCACGGCTTCATTGCTCCAGACCACCACAAGGGAGAGTTAGAGCACTCATTATGCATTTGAGTCCCAAGGTTTTTATTTGACCAATCATATCGAATGGTTCCAATGACGAATTTCACACGGGCCACCCATCCCCGATGACTTCAGCAAAGATGGCTGACAAAACATTACGGGGAAGCAAATGTATGTAGTTATAACGTCATAACGAGTCAAGCAAAAAAATTACAATTGTGGAGGAATATGTTAGTTAATGTAGAGACAAACGATTGTGAATTTTTTTTGTCATAAAGTTAATTTACGAAAATCGCTATTTAGCAAGTTTTTTTTCACCCATATCCAATACCAGGTGTATCAAACCCATGCATTATAGCAAGCAGGGAGCAGGTTTCGAACCCTGAACATTCTAGCCCAAAGTCCAGCACGCTAACGACTGTGCCCAAATGTATTAATTGGGGTTGGTGCCGATTGTGGCTAAAAACACTTTGTCAATTGGAATTTTTTTACGTGGGAAGGGGGAAAATCACGATTATTAGTTTTTCACAAGCATAGCTGGATGAGCTATTAGCTGAACAATATACTATTCAACCTTTACTAAAGAATTGTCTAATAGCCGAGCTACAGTTGAAGTTGGAAGTTTACATACACTTAGGTTGGAGTCATTAAAACTTGTTTTTCAACCACTCCACACATTTCTTGTTAACAAACTATAGTTTTGGCAAGTCAGTTTGGACATCTACTTTGTGCATGACACAAGTCATTTTTTCAACAATTGTTTACAGACATATTATTTAACTTATAATTCACTGTATCACAATTCCAGTGGGTCAGAAGTATACATACACTAAGTCGACTGTGCCTTTAAACAGCTTGGAAAATTCCAGAAAATTATGTCATGGCTTTATAAGCTTCTGATAGGCTAATTGACATCATTTGAGTCAATTGGAGGTGTACCTGTGGATGTATTTCAAGGCCTACCTTCAAACTCAGTGCCTCTTTGCTTGACATCATGGGAAAATCAAAACAAATCAGCCAAAAACTGGAAACCTCCACAAGTCTGGTTCATCCTTGGGAGCAATTTCCAAATGCCTGAAGGTACCACGTTCATCTGTACAAACAATAGTACGCAAGAATAAACACCATGGGACCACGCAGCCGTCATACAGCTCAGGAAGGAGATGCGTTCTGTCTCCTAGAGATGAACATACTTTGGTGTGAAAGGTTCAAATCAATCCCAGAACAACAGCAAAGGACCTTGTGAAGATGCTGGAGGAAAGAGGTACAAAAGTATCATTATCCACAGTAAAATGAGTCCTATATCGACATAACCTGAAATTCCGCTCAGCAAAACCTGAAAGACCACTGAAAACTCAAAACCTGAAAACCTGAAAGACCACTGCTCCAAAATCACCATAAAATAGCCAGACTACAGTTTGCAACTGCACATGGGAACAAAGATCGTACTTTTTGGAGAAATATCCTCTGGTCTGATGAAACAAAAATAGAACTGTTTGGAGGAAAAGGAGGATGCTTGCAAGCCGAAGAACATCACCTCAACTGGGGTAGTTATGGATCCATAACTACATCAACATCTGCATTTTGAAGATGTTTTTTTTTTGTCATTATTTTATTAACCAAATGTGTTTATTTGTTTATTAGGCTACTGTACTCTACAATACATACTGTAGTTAACATGGGACTCTTTCAAAATGCAGATGTTGATGTAGTTATGGATCCATAACAAATTACTATGGGAATAAATATCACTGATTTACAGAAATATTGTAACAAAGTTGTCTAATGAAGGCAAACAATGTAGAATCCTCCAATCCTGTTGCCTACTCCCGACCGTCACATTGTACAGCGCCATATTTTCCATTCCATCCTAACGGAAACACTGAGGGTTTCGTTTTTCATTTTTCTCTGAATAGAAACACCATAATATTATCAAATTAATTAAGCCACATATCTTAAAATCAATCCCATATAGTATGTTATTACAAAAAAGGTTTTAAATTCTCTGGTAATGCCAATACGGAATACGATCAAATTCTTCTCAAAGATGCCCTAGGGTGGTCAAACTAGCAATAACTTGCAATAACAGAAAAATTGTCTGAGAATGAAATGATGTGCCACAGAATGCTGCGGCAGCATGCAAGGTGTGCCACCGTATGATGCAACTTTTAAAGGAGGAACCACTGTACATAGCTATTCTTCTAGTCCAGATGGGATAGGGCAGTGTGCAGTGTGATGGTGATTGCATCATCTGTGGACCTGTTAGGGCGGTGTGCAAACTGAAGTGGGTCTAGGGTGGCCTGTAAGGTGGAGGTGATATGATCCTTGACTAGTCTCTCAAATCCCTTCATGATGACAGAAGAGAGTACTACGGGGTGGTAGTCATTTAGTTCAGTTATCTTTGCCTTCTTGGGTACAGGAACAATGGCGGCCACCTTAAAGCATATGGGGACATTAAACTGGGAAAGGGAGAGATTGAATATGTCAGTAAACACACCAGCCAGCTTGTCTGCGCATGATCTGAGGACGCGGCTAGGGATGCCGTCTGGGTCAGCAGCCTTGCGAGGGTTAACACGTTTAAATGTTTTACTCACGTCGGCCACGGAGAAGGAGAGGGGGGGGGGGGGCGCAGTTATTGTTAGCGGGCTGCGACGGTGGCGCTGTATTATCCTCGCAGCGGGTAAAGAAGGTGTTTAGTTTGTCTGGAAGCGTGACGTCGGTGTCTGTGACATGGCTGGTTTCATTTTTGTAGTCCGTGATTTCCTGTTGACCCTTCCACGTACGTCTCGTGTCTGAGCCGTTGAATTGCGATTCCACTTTGTACCTGTACCAGCATTTCGCTTGTTTGATTGCCTTGCGGAGGGAATAACTACGCTGTTTATATTCAGCCATTTTCCCAAACCTCTTTCCATGGTTAATGCGGTGGTTTGCGCTTTCAGTTTTGCGCGAATGCTGCAATCTTTCCACGGTTTCTGGTTAGGGTAGGTTTTAATAGTCACAGTGGGTAAAACATCTCCAATGCACTTTCTTATAAATTCACTCACAGAGTCAACGTATAGGTTGATGTTATTCTCTGAGGCTGACTGGAACATATTCCAGTCCACGTGATCTAAACAATCTTGAAGCGTGGATTCCGATTGGTCAGACCAGCGTTGAATGGTTCTAGTCACTGGTACATCCTATTTGAGTTCCTGCCTATAAGACAGTAGGAGCAAGATGGCGTTGTGGTCGGATTTGTCGAATGGAGTTAGAGTAGCAGTGGTCGAGTGTATTACCCCTACATGTAGTGCAATCAATATGCTGATAGAATTTAGGTAACCTTGTTCTCAAAACAGCTAAAATAAATGCAGCCTCAGGTTATATGGTTTCCAGTTTACATAGAGTCCTGTGAAGTTCCTTTAGTGCCATCTTGGTGTCTGCTTGAGGGGGAATGTACACAGCTGTGACGATAACTAACGAGAATTATCTTGGAAGGTAATATGGCAGGCATTTGATTGTGAGGAATTCTAGGTTGGGTGAGCAGAAGGACTTGAGTTCCTGTATGTTGTTATGATTACACCATGAGTCTTTAATCATGAAGCATACACCCCAGCCTTTCTTCTTCCCAGAGAGATGTTTATCTCTGTCGGCACGATGCATGGAGAAGCACGGTGGCTGAACCGTTGCCTTCCCGAGAGAGCCATGTTTTCGTGAAACAGAGAATGTTACAATCTCTGATGTCTCTCTGGGAGGCAACTCTTGCTCGAATTTCGTCTACCTTTTTGTCAAGAGACTGGACATTGGCGAGTAGTATACTCGGGAGCGGTGGGCGATGTGCACGTCTACGGAGCCTGATCAGGAGGCCGCTCCGTCTGCCCCTTCTGCGGTGCCGTTGTCTTGGGTCGGCTTCTGGGATTAGATCCATTGTCCTGGGTGGTGGTCCAAACAGAGGATCCGTTTCGGGAAAGTCGTGTTCCTGGTCATAATGTTGGTATGTTGACGTTGCTCTTATATCCAATAGTTCTCCCCGGCTGTATGTAATAAGACTTAAGATTTCCTGGGGTAACAATGTAAGAAATAATACATAAAAAAAAAAATACTGGATAGATTCCTAAGGACTCGAAGCGAGGCGATTATCTCTGTCGTCGCCATCTTTTCTCCTAACTGAACTGTCATCTGTTTGTACATCCAATTAGTAATGGATGTCACCTGTCTGTACATTGAATTAGAGATGGATGTCACCTGTCTGTACATTGAAATTAAGCAGATGGATATCACCTGTCTGTACATTGAATTAGAGATGGATGTCACCTGTTTGTACATCCAATTAGTAATGGATGTCACCTGTCTGTACATTGAATAAGAGATGGATGTCACCTGTTTACATCCAATTGTAATGGATGTCACCTGTCTGTACATTGAATTAGAGATGGATGTCATCTGTTTGTACATCCAATTAGTAATGGATGTCACCTGTCTGTACATTGAATTAGAGATGGATGTCACCTGTCTGTACATTGAATTAGAATGGATGTCACCTGTCTGTACATTGAATTAGAGATGGATGTCACCTGTCTGTACATTGAATTAGAGATGGATGTCACCTGTCTGTACATTGAATTAGAGATGGATGTCACCTGTCTGTACATTGAATTAGAGATGGATGTCACCTGTCTGTACATTAATTAGAATGGATGTCACCTGTCTTGTACATTGAATTAGAGATGGATGTCACCTGTTCTGTACATTGAATTAGAGATGGATGTCATCTGTCTGTACATTGAATTAGAGATGGATGTCACCTGTCTGTACATTGAATTAGTAATGGATGTCATCTGTCTGTACATTGAATTAGAATGCATGTCACCTGTCTGTACATTGAATTAGAGATGGATGTCACCTGTCTGTACATTGAATTAGAGATGGATGTCATCTGTCTGTACATTGAATTAGAGATGGATGTCACCTGTCTGTACATTGAATTAGTAATGGATGTCATCTGTCTGTATATCCAATTAGTGATAGATGGGTGTTTGACGGCCAGGACACTGTTTCAAAGGCTGTTCTCATTCAGGTCACATTTTCCTCTTCTCAAGGCATAATGATCAGAAGATTAGGCTGTTGAAGTATCTCAGTTATGAACTAGTGTATGTAGTAGCATCTCAGTAATCATGTAGTGTATGTAGTAATATCTCGGTAATGAAATAGTGTATGCAGTAATATCTCAGTAATCAACCGGTGTATGCAGTAATATCCAGTAATGAACCGGTGTAGCAGTAATATCTCAGTAATGAACCGGTGTATGCAGTATATCTCATAATGACCGGTGTATACAGTAATATCTCAGTAATGAACCGGTGTATACAGTAATATCTCAGTTATGAAACGGTGTATGCAGTAATATCTCAGTAATCAACCGGTGTATGCAGTAATATCTCAGTAATGAACCGGTGAATGCAGTAATATCTCAGTAATGAACCGGTGTATACAGTAATATCACAGTTATGAAACCGGTGTATACAGTAATATCTCAGTTATGAACCGGTGTCCGTGGCTGTAGAAGTGAAGAGATCAGCTCACCGTCATTCGGTTGATGATACTATGGTGATTCATTAATATCATCGTCGTCATACGTCATAAATTAGCCATTTCCCCTTTTCTTGAATCGCGAGTTGAGATTATTATTATACTGTAACACCTCTGCATTTAGTGGCAGGTGTTAATGATGGATATTAATTAATGGGATTATAGTTCTAGTAGCCTTAACTGGCATTGCTGTGTACTTTTTTACCAGTTCACAGAGAGTTTGCGTGTTCCCCCCCTTTCAAAGTTACCTTGGTCAGGTTTTTTCCTTTGCAAAAATAATAATAATGTGGTACACGGGGAACAGAGAGCATATTTGATGATGGTTCAACATTTTTCCCTGCTGGAGACAACAGATTTGCTATTGCGTTGGAACATCCCAGATCGCTTAACTGTTCAAAAGCTGCTGTTGTGACACATTTTATGCTAATGACTGATAAAGGGGAAAGGGGAAGAAGAGGAAGTGTAAGATAATTACGCATTTTGATGGTTAACCGTAGATAAACGGTGTTATCGGTAGCGATTGGGGAAGCTAATATTTGGGGTGTGAGAATGAGTAACTAATTCCTTTCGCCTGAGTCTGCACAGATCCCCGAGCAAAGATAAGCTACTCTGTTCTACACAAGTTACGCACCCGGGATTTTGTTTTGTTTCCCTCGGATATGAAAAACTATTAACAGGGTGTGCAGAGACTGATAGAATACAGGGGGGCGAGGGGAGGTGGGTACACGTGATTTTAGCTGATGGTATGTACTGTTACCCTGCTCACACATCAAGCAGGGTGAGGATAATAGGCCTATTTTGCACTTGAGTGTGTTTTCTAATCATGTTCAGATTTGCAGAGGATAATTTAACTACACAATTATAAAAATCGGGGAGGGAAAAACAACAACCTATTGATAATGGATTTTTTCCTGATGGCGTATTAGACAGTTATAGTTCTGTGATAATGAAGATTGTGCAATCGTTTTCTGGGAAAATGTACAGCTGAACCACATCTGTCAGGATTGTGTTGAAAACATTCTAAACTGCGAGGGTAATATTTTCAACAAACGGATTTGTTGTCTCTGTTACAGAATTGTAGACACAACACTCTGACTACCAGACACAACACACTGACTAATAGACACAACACACTGACTAGCAGACACAACACATTGAATAGCAGACACAACACACTGACTAGCAGACACAACACACTGACTTGCAGACACAACACACTGACTAGCAGACACAACACTCTGACTACCAGACACAACACTCTGACTAGCAGACACAACACAGTGACTACCAGACACAACACACTGACTAGCAGACACAACACAGTGACTACCAGACACAACACACTGACTAATAGACACAACACACTGACTAGCAGACACAACACATTGAATAGCAGACACAACACACGGACTTGTAGACACAACACTCTAACTAGCAGACACAACACAGTGACTACCAGACACAACACACTGCCTTGTAGACACAACACACTGATTAGCAGACACAACACACTGACTTGTAGACACAACACACTGATGTATTTTGTCTTTGTAACAGAACGCCCATTACACTACAAAGAGAAGGTTCTGGAGCAGGTGCTGGAGTGGAGCACTCTAGACGACCCCAGCTCCGCCTTCCTCGTCATCAAAAAGTTTGGAGAAGACAAAATGGCAGACACTCTCCCAGGTACGACATGCAGTTAGATGGATGATATCTGAAAGCACCGTCATGCTCACAATATAGCTGAGAAGGTGTCAAAGCAGCTTTTGTACTCCAGCATTTCACACTGAAAATGGCACTGATTGAGCTAACAGGCGTCTGTTTCTATGAACACAGTTTCCTTATGGAGAGAATTTTCCACACAGATACACAATACTGTACTAAAGACCTTGATGGATGCTAAGAATGAAAGACTCTCTCACTCTCTCTCTCTCACTGTCTCTCTCACTGTCTCTCTCACTCTCTCTCTCTCTCTCTCTCTCTCTCTCTCTCTCTCTCTCTCTCTCTCTCTCTCTCTC